>NC_061119.1:55730211-55737349 GCF_002878395.1 Capsicum annuum | reverse complement strand
TGAGAGAGAGATATAAGAGAAATGAGAGAAAATGAATGACAATTCTCAACTCAAAGGGGGTATATATAGAGGGTTACCATAATGGGAAATGACCAAAATACCTTTAAAAATCAATTAATGTCAAATCTGCCCTTCAGTGATCTATCCGTTAGGCTGAAGTAAATTGGCCATAACTTTTTACTCCGATGTCCAAATTGTATTAAACCAATTTCATTGGAAAGAAGACTCTCAGGGCTTTCCGTTGATATATAGCAGCTCACACAGCTCATTATGTACAAGGAGTTATGATCATTTGAAGTTGACCAAAAAAATCGCCTGGCTGCAGTATTTTTTTTCTTTCCTACACATTTTACTGTTCACAGTTCAATCGGAATGGTCGTAGTTTGATCGGAATGGTCGTAACTCATCGCTCGAGTGTCCGTTTTGGGTGATCCACATATCGTCGGAAAGCTTATTCGATGCTCTACGAAATGGTGGGTCGAAATCCAAGAAATGAAACACAGAAAAATTATAAATCATTCTCGAAGATAGGATCTCGACACATTTACGCACAAAATTTCAACGAAAAAATTTTCCGGGGTATTACATTTATTCAGAAAATATAAATTTTAATTTTATTTAAAATCAAAGCAACTCAAAATTAAACCTAATTATGCAGAACAAAAATTAGGCGTCAGTAGATGAAAGTTCAGATAGTCAACTAACTGATCTACTGAGATTAGATAAAACAAATATTGACTTACTTTAAATCGGGAAAAATTGCACACACTTGCTGTTTACACCGGAATATCATACTTTACCATGGTTGGTAATAAAATTGAAATTAGAGTAAGAATAATTAACTATGATTAACTATATTTGTTGAGTTGGGTAAATACAGAGCATAAGTTACAAAAATTCCCTGAAGTATGATTGATGATTTTCCATGTTTCTATATGGCTTTTTCTACAATTGTATTTCTTTTCTCTTATTGATTTTGATATGCTTCACTTAGACGAGGGTCTATCGCAAACATCAATCTATTCCATAAAGGTAAACGGATAAGGCTGTGTATGCATCAACCTTCCTAAACCCAACTTGTCGAATTACATTGAGTATGTTATTGTTTCTAAAAAGAAAAATTCTTCTTAGAAGCTCGCACCTTTTTGCTCTTTTAGTGACTTGATCTCACAATGTTAGAGTTAAAGCCTGGAGGTAAAAAATATTTACCATCTGAGCAACCGTTTTTATCACAAAATATGTAGGTGTTGTAAAGCTTGATTGAATTTTGTAAAAAGTACTCCCTCTGTTCTTAATTATTTGCAATTCTTACTAAAAATAGATACTCCCTCCGTTTTAAAAAGAATGACCTACTTTCCTTTTTAGTCCGTTTAAAAAAGAATGACCCCTTTCTTTTTTTGGCAATACTTTAATTTCAACTTTCCACATGACATGTTTATGACCACAAGATTAAAGGGCATTTTGATACATTTGACACTACTTTAATTTAAGGCCACAAGATTCAAAAGTCTTTTTTATTTTCTTAAACGTTGTACCAATTCAAAGTAGGTCATTCTTTTTTAAACGGAATAAGCATTTCATAATACTAATCATTTCACAAAATCAAGGCATAATTGAATATTATTTTTCCATTTTATCCTTGAAGTAACTACTCTTGAAAGTAAACATTAACCAACATAGAAAATCTAAGTGATTAACTCATGGACATTAATTACTTCATGTTAATTGCTTCATACCAAAAATAAGTTTTGTTTGTTTTGAAAAAATCTACCCTGTTAGGGAGCAAAATAATAGATAATCTTTATGAATCATTTCTAATGTAGTTAACATGAATTAAGAATTTAAAAAATAAAACTGTATAACTATGAGATAAAAAAAAATTTAAAAACAATTCAACAAACCTATGTTTGTATTTGGCTCTTTCGGTAATATCTTTTCTTCTGATGAAGCTTGCAGCCCTTCGAATGACACAGTAAGGATGAATTACAAATAAAAAAGTAAATAAAATAATGAAAATATGAACCAAAATTTCAGAAGAACAGATTGTTTATTCATTTTATTTTGCAAAATTTTTTGTGCATTAATGTTGATTTAATCTTTCAATAAGCAAATTTATAATTTATTAAAGATATAGCACAGTTTTTATTAATTAATGAGAAAACTAAATAAGGACAATGATAAAACTATCTGCTTCCTCCGGTTCATATTACTTACTTCGTTCAGTTTTACTCGACACAAATTGAAATAACACACTTATTAGAAAAAATAATTAATAACATAATTATTTTATCATATTATCCCTATTAAATTATGTTTACATTGTGCCTTGAAATTAATTTTAGGAAAAAATAATTAATGCTAAGGGTAAAATAGAAAAAATTAAGTTGTCTTTTCTTGATATGTCAAAGATGACAAGTAAAAGTAGAAATTTAATTAGAAAATTTGTGACAAGTAAAAGTGAACGGAGGGAGTAGTTGACCTTCTTTTCAAAAATATTTGTTTCAATTTAGTTGTCCAAGTTCTAAAATCAAGAGTATTTTATACATATATGTTTTCCATTTTACCCTTAATAGGAAAAGTAAATACATCCACAGTTTTCAAAATTATTGAATGGTGCATCAATGATCTCAATTCCAAAACCAAAATTAAATAATTATTACTAGTGTCAATTATAAATACTCAGTGTTCTAGACGTAATGTATTGAATGGAGTAATATATACCAAATTTTAATATTTAATCATTGCATTGATTATTGCACTTTAAAAGACATACAAAGGTAAATATGTACTTCCTCAATTCCACAATAATTAATTTATTGAAATACGGCACATATGTTAAAAGAAAAAAAAATAAAGACATAAATTAGACACTTTTTTTCATTTTTACCCCTTTCAAATTCCAAAACATTAGTAATGATCATGCTAACTCTCAATACTCATTTGATTCATTCATTTATTTCTTGTACAAAATCCAAAAAAAGACTCTTAGAATTACTAAACATATTACTCCCTCTAGATACGTTTAGCATTTTTGTAGGTAAAATTTTTTGTCCTAACAATCTTAAAAAATCTTAAAATTGACGAAAAAATTTTGAAGGTAAAAAAACTAAAAAATTTAGAAAGAGTCAAATTTAAATTTTTAATTTCCCTTTAAATTTATTCTATAAAAAAAATTTACTTCAATATGATTCTTAGTTAATTTAACATGGCTATAAAACAATTTGATCTAAATATTCTATTTGAGTATAATACAAATGAGCTTCTTGACCTCAATATTGAAGTAGATCACAATGTCGATGAATATTCAATATCCGATCAAAATTCATACTCTAAAATCTCTTAACTCTTTATCAATTTTTTTCTTTCAAATTTGATAGGAAGATGAATGACAAAAATGGAAAGATATAAAGTATTATGGTCAATAAAAAGGTAAATCACATTAATGTACTAAGAAATTTTTAAGAAAATCAAGTCCTTGAAACTCAACCTTAGAAGTTAATTAATGAATGGTAATATTAAACATATCAACTGGGACGAGCTGGCCCGTTCTGGCCCGGTAAGCTCGGCTCGGTGGGCTCCGAGGCTACAGGGTTGTTGGTCTCGGACTGGGCCATTATAATGATCCGGGACTACCCCCTATTCGTCACACAGTACTTACGACCTCGAAAGACCACAAGCTAACCCATGAATGATATCTACTATGAGCACCGAACAATAATACTGAAATAAATACGGAATAATGGGCTGAAATGCCATAAGGTTCAAAACATCTAAAATACTTATAAACTATAACATCTGCAAAACTGAATACTGTCTGAAAATCTACTCTAAAAAGCCTCTAACTGAATCTGTCTGAAAGTGGAGTTGATGGGACAATCCCCTAACTAACTCCATCTACTAAAATACTGCAAAGCTGAAGCATAGAAATAAAAGCATATCCTCGATAGATAAGGACTCACTGCTAAATCTGCTACTGCTGGTTGAATCTGGCTAAGCGTGGTCAGAAACCTAAGCGTCCAAACCTATGATATGAAACATCATAGCGCAAGAAATGGGTTTGCGATCAGTACGTGGGAATGTACTGGTATGCTAAATGAGGTAAGGCTGAATGCATGGGTTCATATACATGAACAATAACTAACTGAATGATATGCAAGAGCTGGATTAGAATACATGGAGGATCTGTAACTACTGAACATACTGTACCTACTGTGACTGAGTATACTGGAATTGAATTTGATAACTGACAATCTGGGATCACTAATAATCTGAATTACTGTTAACTGAGTGATTGTATCTGACAGTCCTGATTGTGTAGAACTGAACTGAGTTCTATTCTGAAGACTGAGACTGAAACTAAAATTGTCGGATGTAATCATCTAACCTACGTGTCCCAAATAAGATAAGATAACTGAGCTGGGGTCCAATCTGTAATCCCAATTGGAAGGGTATAGTACCATACCATAGTTAAAGACAAACTGAAGAGTAACCCTTTACTGGCAGGTTCCCTAAACAAGAACGGTGGTACCCTCTACTGGCAGGTAGAGCACCTTATCAACCCTCAACTAGTAGGTTTGATGTCTCAACCTATGCTAGCTACGTAGTTCTGAAATGCAAGGATTTCTTTTAAGGATCACACCTTTTGCTAGCAGGTGAGCCCTCATCCTTGGGTTCACTCGGTGCTGAATCCTACTACCAACTGAAAGACACTGAACTGTTATACTGGACTAAACTAGATTGAATTCACTGAGATTACTGAGTTTTCCTAAGTTCTATAACTGACTGAATTCTATATCATGACATGACTGATACTATACTGTATATAACACTGACTCTAAATAAACAACTAAGTTGTCAGGTATTAAATACCCCCAGGACTCTATAGCATGAAAAGTAAAGAAAATCATAATCTTGAATAGCATAACAATGTTCACTTGGTCATAATTCATTCATAGAGACATTTCATCAAACGTTTGTAATGCATTAACTTGTATATGAATGGGGAATACGTGTTACCATGCTATAATGACATTATTTCATTCTCATAGACAATTTATCAAACACATGGGAAGCATACTTGGTTCATTAAATCATAAACACTTAGGGTTAACATGACCACTACAATCAACTTGCAAATTTAAGGGTTTATCAAGAATACCATGTAATTCAACACATACTAGACTCAATTCTTGAAACTCGTAATCTAAATCATGGATTAAAACTCAAACAATATCATGAACATGAATTCAATCTAATTCAAACATGAAAATCATAAATCATAAATCATGTATTTTGAAAAAGGATTCTTGAGCTCCATGGAAGGTAAGGATCCATGGATGAACACCTAACATACTTTAATTTGATGAGTTCTTGGAGAAATTCTTGGGATTGACCTTGATTCTTGAGAGCTAGGGTTTATTTTCTTGAGAAAGAATTATCTTTTGATTTTGGAAAAAAGTGAATAATTAAGGGTTTTACACGATTTTAGGGCTTAAATCCCACATCTGGATGGAATAAAATCATAGAAAAAGACTGTTTTAATCCTGGATGCAACTTTAATTTTTTGAGAAATTGTTCCGATCTGGACCCCTGGCACGACGCGACTCCATCGCGCTAGGCCACTGGAAAATGACGACTGGGAAATTGTATGGTGGCACGTTGTGGTGGTGGTGCGTTGCTACTTTATTTGTGAACTGAAAGTGCACCGCGACGCGGTGGAATCATGTTGGTACACTGAAAAATTAACAATTGTGAACTGGGTTTATGGCGCGACGCACCAATATCGCAGAGCAACACTAAACATTGATAATTACTATTTTAACACACTCCGCGACGTGCTACTGGCCTGAATGACGATATTTAACAACTGAAACTTAAAATAGCCATAATTTTTTACCCAGTTGTCAAATTTAGGTAAATTTTATATCGTTGAAAAGCTAATTGAATTTCCTACGCAATGGTGAGCTCAAATCTGGAAATTACTTAGTATTCCAAAAAAATAAAATTTAGGATAACCCATGTACTAAGGGTTAATCTAGGCTTGGAAAATACGGGGTATTACAATATCTCTTCCTTGGAACATTCACCTCGAATGTGGCTAGTTAAGCTGAGAGAGTACGGACAGATTGCGTTTATGTACTGAACTAGGCATGCACAACTGAAGCATGATTATGTGACTGGTCTGATAGACTGAACTTACATTCTGAACATGCATGTCTAATGCATGAGTACATGTCTGAACGGATTAATGAATACGTGACTGAATATGCATGAATGGAAACATGAGGACATGACTAAGTCTGAATCATGATACATGAACTAAAATAATTCCTTGTATACGTGTTATGATAGGGGGATGGTCATAAGACTGAGATTGAGACTTGAGGGTCAACTATAAGGATCCATTACTTCAACTCACTACTAAAAAAAAGGAAAAAACCGACCATAGAAAACCTTCCACAAGCAGTGGTTGGAAAAAAACGACCACTTGTGGTCGGATTTTAATTTTTTTAATTTTTTTTTATTAAAAAAAGCGACCACAAGTGGAAGATTTTTTATTTTAAAATATCAAAATAATTATGACAATAATTTTAATAATTATTATTATTTATTTAAAAAAATAAATACCCCAACATGTAGAGGAGGAGTTGTGGGAAAAAGTTTTGGGTCCTGCAAATAGAGGCCATTTGGTTGGATACCACAAAAACGTTTTTGGCGATAATGTTAGGTGTTCGTCCGACCTTTCTTACTCTAGCTCTTCAGTTGATAGAGAACGATTGAAAACCTACAAAATACAGTTTCTCAACTCACTCAAGAGCTTGCTGAATAGATAGAGAGGCAGAAGAAGATAGAGAAGGCAACATCATCACAATTCAAGAAGCCGCAGCAGTAGATGAGGTGTTTCATTCAGATTGCGGGGAATATTCCTCCGTCTCCTGGTGATGCAGTTCGGGCTACAAAAGTCTGGGCCCCCTGGATGATTTCAGCATGGATGATGATATGGAAGACAATGACGAATTAGATGATACTGACTCTTAGGTTTTTGATTTTTGTATACGTTATACTTTGAAACTATTGTTGTAGTATTTTCATATTTTGTTGGACATTTTGTATGTCCTATACATTTTTAAAAGCATTT
>NC_061119.1:55718632-55727211 GCF_002878395.1 Capsicum annuum | reverse complement strand
GACCACTTGTGGTCGGTTTTGGAAAAACTACCACAACTTTACCAACCACAGATTTTGGTCGCTTTTGTGGTCGGTTTTTTATAAAAATACTTCCACATGTGGAAGGTTTTTGTGGTCGGTTTTAGCCTTTTTTTAGTAGTGACTGGATTTGCTACGTAAAGAGAAAATGCAAGGTTTAGATCATAATAGCTCGAGGTTATAGTGCATTTCCCCCTAGGACGCTATATCCCTCGAGAATGTTGACTTGGCTGAGATACTAAGGAAAAACATGAGAAGATACACGGGGCACCTACGAACTGAATTGTGCATGAATATCTAGGATATGAAAATCAGGTATAAATATATAAATGGGAGATATGTAACATACCAGTGACCACATCAGGATAACTTTCCTGATCTTCACATCAAGAGAACTTTCCTGATGTTTTCTGGATTGAAGTGCGTAAAACCTATTTAGGCGTTGCCCACTGGTGGCACTGGAAGTTGCACCTTGTTGATTCGGGCGACCTGATTGAGCTGAAGGACGACTATACTGTCCCTGAGAACCTGACTGAGGACAATCTCTGACTCTATGGCCTGGCTTGCCACACCCGAAACAAACATCACTTCCAGTTCGGCACACACCCTTATGATTCTTACCACACTCTCCGCAAAATAGATTAGTATAACCATCGCTTATGCTATCCTGGGTCATCGATGCACTAGCTGAGGACGGAGATGGGACTGAAGACTTTGGACGAAACTGGGAACGATTACCGCCTTCTGACTTAGGTTGACTGAAATTAAAGCTACCTATTCTAGCCCTCTTATTCTCTCTCTCTCTCTTTCTTCTTAAGCTTCTGCTCCTCAATCTGTTGAGCATGAACCATAAGCCTAGATATGTCCATATCTTTAATCAACATTGTTGTTCTGCACTCTTTAACCACACTATCTAACACCCCAGATATGAATTTGCTCAATCCATACCTATTGTCTGCCACTACATGGGGAGCATACCTGGCTAACTAAGTAAACTTGAGGGAATACTCTTTTACGCTCATACTACCTTATCTGAGATTGATGAACTCTAACACTTTGGCTTCTCTCACCTCGAAGGGAAAGAATCTGTCTAGGAAGGCAGTAGCAAACTCTTCCCATTCCATGAGCTCTACATCTATACCCCATCTACCCTCCACTGCTTAAACCACGTATGGGCTACATCTTGTAGCTAATAGGCAGCTAACTCAGCATTATCATTGGAAGTCACTCTCATGATATTTGTGACTTTCTAAACCTAATCGAGGAACTCATGTGGATCTTCTTCCGACTTAAATCCCATAAAGGAAGGAGGATTCATCCGGGTGAAGTCCCGAATTCTAGTTGCAGCAGTGTTGGCCACTGGGTTGGCCGAAAGAGCAGCTAGTCGTTCATTCTGAGCTACTACCGAATTGGTTAGAGTAGTGAATGCAACTCTGAATTCTGCGTGAGAGATATGTTCATCCAGGGGATCTGCCTTAATGAGTTGAGGGGTTGACTGGTTTTCGGTTTTTCTTTTGTTAGTCCTTTTGGGAGGCATATTTTATTAACGAAAGAAAGAAATGGATTAGACTAAGAGATTAACTTAAGCTCATGCTCACTTGCACGACATGAATACTGAAAGAAGGAAACTTTTCCTAAAATATCTAGTAGCCTCTTGTCCATAAGTGTGGCACGCTACACACCCATGCACAAAACTCTACGCGATGCGGCTTTTCAAACTCCCTAGGACTCTAATGAACCTTAGGCTCTGATACCATGTTTGTAACAACCCGGGACTACCCCTAGTCATCACACGGTACTTACGACCCCGAAGGACCACAAGCTTACCTATAAATAATATCTACTGTGAGCACTAAACAATAATACTGAAATTAATACAGAACAATAGGCTGAAATGCCATAAGATTCAAAACATCTAAAATACTGATAATATATAACATCTGCAAAATTGAATACTGTCTGAAAATCTAGTCTGAAAAGCCTCTAACTGAATTTGTCTGAAAATAGAGTTGATGGGCAATCCCCCTACTAACTCCATCTACTAAAATACTGCTAAGCGAAAGTACTGAAATAAAATCATATCCTCGATAGATGAGGACTCACCGCTAAATTTTCTACTGCTAGTTGAATCGGCTAAGCACAGTCAGAAACCTGAGCGTCCGAACCTATGATATGAAACATCATAGCGCAAGAAATGGGTATCCGATCAGTACGTGGGAATGTACTGATATGCTAAGTGAGGTAACGCTAAATGCATGGGTTCATATGTATGAACAATAACTAACTAAATGATATGCAAGAGTTGGATTAGCATACATGGAGGATCTATAACTGCTGAAAATGTTGTGCCTACTGTGACTGAATATACTAGAACTAAATCTGATAACTGATAACTGAATATACTGATAATCTGGGATCACTAATAATCTGAATTACTGTTAACTAAGTAACTGTATCTGACAGTCCTGATTTTGTAGAACTAAACTGAGTTCTATTCTGAAGACAGAGACCAAAACTGAAACTATGGGAGGTAATCATCTAACCAACATACCCCAAATAAGATAATATAACTGAGTTGGGGCCCAATCTATAACCCCAATTGCAAGGGTGTCAGTACCGTACCACGGGTAAAGATAAGTTGAAGAGTAACCCTCTACTTGTAGGTTCCCTAAATGATAACGGTGGTACCCTCTACTAGCAGGTAGAGCACCTAATCAACCTTCAACTCGAAGGTTCGATGTCTCAACCTATGCTGGCTACATAGTTCAGGAACGCAAGGATTGCTTCTAAGGATCACACCCTCTGCTTGCAGGTGAGCCTCCATCCTTGGGTTTACTCGGTGCGAAATCCTACTCCCAACTGAAAGACACTGAACTGTTATATTGGACTAAAGTGGACTGAATTCACTAAGATTACTATGTTTTCCTAAGTTATGTAACTAACTGAATTCTACTGAGTTCTGTAATAGACTGAGAGTACTACTGATCGTGACATAACTGATACTATTCTGTAATTGACACTGGCTCTAAATAAACTCCTAAGTTTTCAGGTATTAAATACCCCCAAGACTCGATAGCATGAAAAGTAAAGAAAAGCATAATCTTGAATAACATAACAATGTTCACTTGGTCATAATTCATTCATAGAGACATTCCATCAAACACTTGTAATTAGGGGTGTTCATGGGTTTGGTTTAAACCCAAACCGAACCGTACACCGAATCAAACCAATTACAAAAACCGATGTTTGATTTGGTTTAGTTAGGTTTGGTTTTAAATTTTTTAAAACCGATGCTATTTGATTTGGTTATGGTTTTACTTAAAAAACCGTGAAAATAACCAAACCAAACCGATAAATTTAATATATATATATATATATATATTTGTTATAATTATTTATATATAATTTATGAATAAAATATAAATATTTTATTAAATTTAATCTTAAACTAAATTTTAATCTATGTCTAGCCCAACCAATACTTTAGCCCAATTGCCTAAAGCCCCAAACCCAAGCCCAACTCTACCTACTATTAGTAATAAGTTAACCTTATGGTCCCTACCTCACTTTTTGTACTTCAGCTTTCACAATACGAGTTACCATGGTCCCTGGTTCAAATGGTAGTTTTATGTCTCGTTGTTTATTCAATCGTTTCCCTATATGATTAGCTCACTCTGTCTCTTCATAAAGTAAGCATATAACTCAAGTTTGCATATAACTCAAGTTTGCCCAACTCTGTCTCTTCATGCAGTACACTGCAACACAATACAATGCTTTGTTTTATAATGTACATATATGTGTTTGTATATTGTTGGATAATCTTAGTGCCTACAATACAAAGATGGTTCTTTTCATCTCAATGTTGGTTTTGTTTACTGTGTTTGTTCTGATTTTTAAGAGTTTATAGTGTCATTTGTCCATCACTGTACAAATATTTCATAAGAAATTGGTCAATGTGGCACTCTTCTCTATGGTTTGGTTTGGTTTTAGAAATTTAAAAACCAACTAAATTGGTTTTGGTTATGGTTTTAACCACTAGCCGATCCAAACCTACTCATGAACACCCATACTTATAATGCATTAACTTGTACATGAATGGGGAATACATGTTAGCATGCTATAATGGCATTATTTCATTCTCATAGACAATTTATCAAACACATGGGAAGCATACTTGGTTCATTAAATCATAAACACTTAGGGTTAACATGGCTACAGCAATCAACTTGCAAATTGAAGGGTTTATCATGAAGATCATATAATTCAACACATACTAGAATCAATTCCTGAAACTTGTAATCTAAATCATGGATTAAAACTCAAACAACATCATGAACATGAATTCAAACATGGAAATCATAAATCATAAATCTTGTATTTTGAAAAAGGATTCTTGAGCTCCATGGAAGGTAAAGATTCATGGATGAACACCTAACATACCTTAATTTGATGAGTTCTTGGACAAATTCTTGCGATTGACCTTGATTCTTAAGAGCTAGGGTTTGTTTTCTTGAGAGAGAATTGTCATTTGATTTTGGGGAAAAGTGAATAATGAAGGGTTTTACACGTTTTTAGGGCTTAAATCCCACATCTGAGCAGAATAAAATAATGAAAAAGGACTATTTTAAGCATGGGTGAAACATTAATTTTTTGAGAAATTATTCCGATCTGGACCTCTGGCGCGACGCCATACCATCGCGCTACGCCACTGAAAAATGACGACTGGGAAATTGCATGGTGGCGCGATGCGATGGTATCGCGTTGCGACTTTGTTTGTGAACTGAAAGTACACCGCAACGCGGTAGAATAGCATTGGTACACTGGAAGTTGACAATTATGAACTGGATTTATGGTGCGACGCGCCAATATCGCGGAGCAACACTAAAAATTGACAATTGCTATTTTAACACGCTCCGCGACGCGCTACTTTCCTGAATGAGGATGTTTAGCGACTGAAACTTAAAATCGTCATAATTTCTTACATGGTTGTTGGATTTAGGCGAATATTATATCGTTGGAAAGCTAATTGAATTTCCTACACAATGGCAGGCTCACATATGAAAATTACTGAAATTTTATTTAGGATAATCCATGTACTGAGGGTTAATCTAGGCTAGGAAAATACGGGGTATTACAGCCGTCTACATTGACAGGCCGGGTAGACCAGCCCGTTTAGAGGCCTGAACCAAACCCACCGGCTACCCGGCCTGACCTGGTTATATAAAAAGAATTAAAAAAAAATAAAAATTAGCCGTTATTGGGCCATTGGACCTTCCAACGGCCAAAACCCACTTTTTGGCATTTTATTTTTTAAAGATAAAAAAATTAATTCAAAAAATTTCCTATAAATACCCCCAATTCAAAATTCACTTTTCATACAACTCATAATCTCATTCTCTCAATCTCTCTCAAATATTCTAATTATCTTCTAAAGTGCTCAATTTAATTTTTTAATTGTGCAATTAGAAATATCAAGTGGAAGTTTTCTAAAGTCGCAACTTTTGAATAATTTTAAAATTTTTGGTATTTTTGTTTATCTCTTACTTTTAATTTTTAATTAGTGTATTAATTGTTGAATATTTTTTATTATTATTTTTGTGTATTTTGAATTTTCTTTTAGTTTGATTTATAATATGAATAAATTAAGAAAACTCGGTAAAAATATCAAAACATTTTGTCCCGGAAGTAGTAGTGGTAGCAAAAACAAATTGGTGGCGGTTAGGTAGAGGTAGTTCAAGTACTAGATATACCCGTATGCCTCCGTTATTGGTTAGTCAACCTTTTGAGGAAGAAATAGGTGTTGGTGCTCACGATATGAATTATGTAGAGGCTCAGAAAAATTATGGTATAGAAGAAGAAAATGAAGTAGATGCAGTTAATTTAGATGAAGATCATGAAAATATTGGTGAGACACCCACAGTAGGAAATGTTAATATTAGATCTGAATCGGTTAATCTTCCTCCCCGTCCTCCCCATGCCCCCAGAGCTCGTAGAAGAACTAGTATTGCATGAATTTTTTTTACAAAAATAGAAGGAGAAACTAAAGTGCAATGCAATATTTGTAAAGTTGTATATGAGCATAAAAGAGGAGGCAATCAAGGGGATACGGTACGAGTTCGTTGATGAGACATATACGAGAAAATCATGCTAGAGAGTTACTTATTGCACAAGGTGGAGAGGTTGTTGGTGGGCCAGCACAAACCAGATTGAACCCAACAACGGGTCAATTAATTAAGAATTATAATAAAATAAAGGACCGGAAAGAAATAGCAAAAATGATAGAAGTACTTGTCGGGATAATATTTTTAGACTCCATGCATAATATGTTTATTATTTATCTACATTATTAAAAAATATTCAATGTAGAATTGCTCTAATTTCTGATCTTGATCATGCTGTTAATAAAAATGATTATTTAACCATTACTTGTTACTGGATAGATAATAATTTTGTTATGCAAAAACGTATTCTAACTTTTTTGTATGATGAAGATCATAGTCATACTAGAAAATTTATTTCTGAATCTATTACTAAAGGTACAGAATATTATGGTATTGAAAGAAAAATTTTACATATTACTTTTGATAATGCATCTAACAACAAGACTGCTATTGACAAGTTAAAAGCTGACCTTTCACCACCGTTACCTGAAATATTTTATATTAAGTGTGCTTGTCATATATATAATTTAATTATAAAAGATGGTCTTGAATATTTTGAGCTTTATATTGAAAAGGTCCGGCTTGCTGTTGGCTTTATTCAAGAAAATAATCAAAGAAAAAGAGTGAGAGAATTTAAAGTTGAATGTGAACAAAATGGACTTACACCGATATTTATGCCTGAAGAATGTGATACTAGATGGAATGCTACTTATACTTATTTAAAAACTTGTTTTGCTTATAAAGTTTCTATTACTATGACTTTTAATCAATATTCTGGTTCTTTTTCTGAGTGTGTGCTACATGATTCTGATTGTGCTGCAATTGATGATCTTGTTAAGCTTTTTAAAAAAATTTACATAGCTACCGTTGAATTTTTTGGTGCTTATTATCCCACTGTTTGTAATATTTATTAGTTTATTTAGCCAACATTTCTTGTTTCCTTAAAGAATATAAGAATAAAGAAGGTTACAAAGAAGCTATTAGTGTTATGTTTGCTAGATTTTAAAAATATTTTTATCCGCTTTCCTTAATTTACTTGGTTGGTGATATACTAAATCTATGTATGAAATATAATACTATGTGTGACTTTAGTTCTAATATTTATACTTCCTTAGAGATAAAGCCTGAAGAAAAACCAAATTTGTTTACAGATATGAGTGACGCAAATATTTACTTAGAAACATTATATAACCATTATGCCGATTTACTTTATGTAGCTTTACTGACAAATATCACTCCAACTATCGCTCCTCAAGATCTCGAGGAGCCATCATCTTCCAAAAGGTCGGCACATAGTAATTTTCCTGATTACTTTTATGATTTAAATATTTGGGATAGGGCTACGACTTCAACATACACAACAACTTCTCAGGTAGGGTTTAAGTATTATCTTC
Organism: Capsicum annuum; assembly: GCF_002878395.1. NCBI lineage: Eukaryota > Viridiplantae > Streptophyta > Magnoliopsida > Solanales > Solanaceae > Capsicum > Capsicum annuum. The sequence continues at coordinate 55,719,638 of NC_061119.1, read as the reverse complement.
GACGGCTGATAAAGAATCGTAGAGCAAGGATAAACGCATTGGATTGGTGGAAGAATAATGAAAGACAATATCCTGTGTTTTCAAGATTAGCTAGAGATATATTGAATGTTTCAATATCAACCGTTGCATCGGAGAACGCTTGTAGTCAAGGACGACAATAGCTTGGAGACAACCGACACTTATTGGGAAGCAATGCTATGAATGTTCTAGTTTGCCTCAGATATTGGATTAGAGCGATGGAGGTGGAGCCGAAAGATGAACAAAATCTTGAAGAAATTATGACTTCAAGGGAGAACTCAGCACAATCAAGTCCAATGCATGATTTTGCCCCCATTGATTTTGAATATCCTATGACCGTTTCCGTTAATATTAACATGCACGAGTTGAAAAAAATGATGCAAAATTTGTAGATTTTTCATTCATGTAAATTTTAAGTTTTGGAGCATTTTGCAATCAATAAAATACAGCATTCATTCACTTCTTACTTTGTTATTTTTTTCATTTAAATTGAATTTCTAGTTTGAATTAAATACTTTTAATATATTACTATCAAATTTTACACTAAGTAATAAACATAACAAACATATATACACAAGTGATATTTAAAGTAGTATATATTCTATATATATGCGTATATATTTTCTATAAACTTTAAAGTAATATATATTTAACGTATACATGTCTATATGTTTTCTAAAGTAGTATATATATATATAAATATATATATATATATATATATATAAATATATATTTATATTATATATATATGTTGTATGGATATTGTTTCAAGTGGTATTTTAAGTAGTATATATTCTACATATATGTCTATATATTTTCTATAGACTAAAATAGTATATATTTAATGTGTATGTGTTTCTAAAGTAGTATAATATGTAATGTATATATGTTATATGTGTATATATTTTCTATAGACTCTAAAGTAGTATATATTTAACGTATACATGTGTATATGTTTTCTAAAATAGTATATATATATATATATATA
>NC_061119.1:55696956-55718532 GCF_002878395.1 Capsicum annuum | reverse complement strand
ATATATATATATATATATATATATATATATATATATATATACTGTATATATGTTGTATGTATATTATTTAAAGTAGTAATTTTAGTAGTACGTATATTATATTTTATGTATATATGTGTATATATTTTCGATAGACTCTAAACTAGTATATATTTAAAGTATACATGTGTATATATTTTCTAAAGTAGTATATATTTAGTGTATAAATATTGTATTTATATTGTTTAACGTATCTAAAATATATATAGGTGTGTATATATAGTGTATATTGAAAAACATATTTAATTTTGAGTTTATTTTTTTTATTTTTCTTTACGTTTTGACCGGTCAAAACTGGATCAAGGATAATTGGGCCGGTCCGATTTATTTCACACATTTTTACTTTTTGGGCCTGGCCCGACCCGTTAAGGTTAATCCGGTATCGGACCGACCCAGAATTCGGTAACTGGACGTGGGTCGATTTTGGGTTGAACCGTCCCGGCCCATTTAACAGGCCTGGGAAATATTGAAAAAAATTTTAACATCTATCTTGAATAGTGAACAATTCAATTATTTTGAACACTAAAAAATACTTTAATAATTCAATTATTGTAAATTAGAGAAAATAAAATATATTTTTATTTATTAATTTTTTAATGAATATGTCAGATACATGAAGGTCAACTAACACAAAACATTAAAAAAAAAATAGCTTCTTAAATAACGTGCAGCTTAAGAAAAGCGACAAGAATAAAAAATGGAGGGAGTAATTTTTTAATCTCAAAGGTAGTGTCATTGTCCTTTTATCATTGAACAAAAGGATGAGGAAAGCCAAAAAGAATAAGATGTGGCACCACCTTCTTTTACTGTTGCACACGTTTTAGGCCTAAGTGACGTGTGTTAAGTAGAACAAAAGGCGCTTCTCCCAACATTAGTAGGGTACGGATAACTAATTTATAAAAATAAAAAATAAAATAAATCTATTATATATAATGAATATATTTTACTTTGTAATATTATTTCATTCATATTTTTTCTTCAATATTTTAAATATTTGTAGTCTATCATTTTATCCTATAGTAATTGCAGAGTTACAGATTTCTGTATAATAATTTATCTTAATTGTACTGTAATGTATATCTAATTCTAGATTTTCAATATTATTTATTATTTTGTGTTGTTCTTCTCGTAGCAAGTTTTTTAAATTATATAAATTATCATATGTACTTTTTCCTTAAATTTTCTAAGGTTTCTTCTATCCATATTAATTTTTCTTTTAGATTCTCCATTATTTTTCTAATTCGGTTTCTATAATTAATTTCTTTATTTAGATTATCTTGATTTTCTCTAGTTTTTCTAATATATTCTAACATCTGTTAATCTGAATAATATCCGTCTGGATAATTATCCAGGTATAACTGTGTTATCCAATTTATAGTTTCAATTTTATAGTCTAATACTTTTTCTAATATTATTTTTTTAATATCTATAATTTTTATATCTCTAAGTATATATAAGATTAAGACTAAGATTATCTATCATTTAAAATTGACTAAATATTTTATTATAATATTTTATAGTTGTTTGTTTTAGTCTTAGTAGTTCTTGCATATTTTCATTAAGAAATTCTATATATTTTATATCTTTAGTTTCCATGTATTTGTCTAAATTTACTTTCATCTGTGTTTCTATTAACTGTATGTTTCTCATATCTTTTTTCAAAAATTCTAGATATATGTAATTTATCATGGTAAGTATTTGTAAGAGTAGTTAGGTAGGTATGGTATGTAATTTATTCTAGTCATATAATATTTACCAAATGCTTTTTCTAATATAATTTTTCTTATATCTACTACTTTTATATCCTTAAGTGCATACAAAATAAGTATTTTAAATTTATCTACCATTGAATCAGATAAATAATTATTTATTTTCATAAAATTGCTATTTTCAAAATATTTCCTTCAATCATGTACATAACAAAATATGGTCATCTTAGATTACTATATACTAGATTATTCTTAAATAACATGTTCTTCGGTCACTATTAGCATGATAATCTGGATATTTTTCCCTTAAACAGCGCCTCTACTCTGGTTACTCCCCATCACGGCTTCTTGCCTCATTGGTTTCACCTTTAGGATGTCATAGTTCTTAGGGATTTTTCACCGTTTCCACTTTGCTAATAAACTTCTTAACATATTATTCTTCGAATAGTTCTACTATAAAGTAACTAACATGAATTTATTTTATCATATCATGATTGTTGGGAATTATGAATTTAGCTATTCATAATCATAAATAAATATACCTGTTCGGGTAGGTTTGATATTTCTAAGGTTTGTTCCTCCATAGCTTTTTTCATTGAAATAAATCTGTTTTTTAATAACTAAGCAAAATATTTGTTGTGGACAGGAGAGAATTTTTGCTTCAACACATGAAGGCTTGCTTTGCAATGCCTTCGGTTCATCTTATTTATAGACTGAATCTTTACAAGAGTATTCATGTTTCTAAAATTAGTCTACAAAAAAGTCTCCTAATAAGACAAAAATTATTAATGCCTAGATTAATAATAGTCAAAAAGTCTAAAGCCTAAAAGTTTAGCCTATACAAAAGTTTTCAATATTTTACGTAAAGTAAATTGTGAAAGTTTACATGTCGCTTTCACAATTTAATAGCTTGTCTTCTATTATTACTCCGTTGATATCTTCTCGTTGTCGTATCTGCTGCTTTTTCATATCTCCATTATTGCTTCTTATCTTGTATCTTCCAGCTAGCGTTCTTATCTACTTGGTTGATTTTTCTTTTATTCTAGCTGAACTTCTGGGATATCATTATCTCCTCCATTACATTTTGAACATTTATGATTTGGATATTTATGTACAATTGTTTTGCAATATCTGGTTAGTAATTCTTCTGAAATAAATTTTTCTCTGATAGCTCTGGCGATAGGTTCTGTCTCTAGTTTGAGTAACGTCAGAATCCATTGCCTAATAGTTTTCATATCTGTTTCTCGTAATTCCTTTGAGTTTGAATATATTAGTACATGATTTCTTGAATAATAACTCCATATGGGATTTTGGTTGCAGTATGTGTTCGCTAGCTCTTGCAAAATTGTAGATAGTCCGATAATCCTTTTATTCGCATAAAATTTTAGTATCTCAATTCTAGGTATTTCTGGTTGTGGAATAATATCTTGTGGTATAATCATATCTCGTGTCATTCCTATCTTTACAACTTGTATGGGTTTTTTAACTTCATCATATAATATCTCTGCTGGTGCCGTGTAAATTTTTATAAAAAATAGGGTACCTTTGGTTATTCTTTTAAAAATGCTAAATGCTTCATATATTTTCGGTATAGTGGATATCTCATTTCCATCAGAGGTATATACAGTACTGAGTAGTCCATATTCATTGTAAGTTTTAACTAGACTTGGTTTGATTTTAGGTAAAGCAATTAGCTTATTATATCCGATCAATCTTTGGGTTATATAGTTTGTATCTGGTTCTTGGATGTTTATAACTCTGGGGTTAGTATTTAAAAAGGTTTGTACATTGTAGATATTTTCTATATATGTTCGGGCTGCGTAGTTGTAAGACTTTTTGTCTTGATTTAAACTATCTCGATATGTGATAATTTGTGGGGGTATAAACATGGGATCTTTTGATGTATTTGGTATATATGGTTTATCAAATAGCTTGTTTAGGTTCATATTTGTGTTTTTCCTAACTCCTTTGCTTGTACCTGCAAAAGTAGATTGATAAATGTTATGGGTTTTATAGAGTGTCCCATCGTCTCCTTCTAGCTCTGGAACTTTAATGTCTTCCGATTGACATAGCTCTGCACACTGCTGAGTTAGTTGATTTGTAGCTATAGACTTCAGTTTAACTTCATTAGTCTTTAGCTTTTCTATTTCATTACCCATGCTGTCCACTTTCATTGAAAGCGTAGTTAGGGTGTTGAGTATTTTTTCTAGAGTATCCTCTTCTATTATATCAGTCTGTGTAGCTTTGTCTTGATATGTAATCTGCAATAACATTTTTGTTAGTACTAATTACTTCAATTATAAATGAGAAATTTAATATATTCAAGACTAGTCTCTGAATCTCTTTTGTTGTAACTGAATTTTATATTTTCTTTGTTAACCACCAGCGTACCTGTGTATTATCTGTTCGTACAATAAACTTGTTATATACAATATATGGTTCAAATGCTAACAAACATTTATATAATGAACATAATTTTTTTCTATTTATTTTCCATTTTATTTCTGTTTCATTGAACGTACCTGAGTAGTATCTACAATGGTGTTCTAATTTTTTTTCTTCATATCGGTATTTAAGTACTCCTCCATAACTACATTCACTAGCATCTGCTTCTACTAAATATATAAATTTTCTATTTTCATCTGAAAATTGTAGTTTTGGTAAGTCTTTACAAAGTAATTTTATTTTCTGAACTTGTTTTTTATCTTCTTCATTATAGTTATATTCTACATCCTTTTTTAATTTTTTCTGTAGTGGTTTTAAAGTTTCTGCTAATTTTGAAATATATTCCCTTACTTGGTTTACTAATCCTAAAAATGATTGTAATTTCTTTTTCGTATCTAATTCTTCTTTCGAATTTATTATTTTTTGTACTATATATTGTTGCATTTTTACTCCACTCCTATCTATTTGTATTCCTAAAAATTCTATCTGATTTTTCATGATTTCGGCTTTCTTTTCACTTAGACTTATTCCCGATTTTTCTATTATATCTGTAAATTATCCTAATAATTTTAAATGTTCTTCTTTAGTTTTTGTATATAATAATATATCATCTATGTATACTATACAATTAGATAATTGTTTAAAGTAACTATCCATAAAATGTTGATATCTACCTGGTGCATTTTTATATCCAAATGGTAATACGTTCCATTCATAAAATTCTTGTGGTACCGTAAATGCGGTTAATTCTTTAGATTCTTCTTCTAACTTTAAATGGTAAAATCCTGATTTACAATTGAATTTACTAAAATAATTATATCCCTGTATTTGTCTTATTTTTAATATCTTATTTGGTATTGGATAATTATATGTCATAGTCTTTGAATTTAAATTTCTATAGTCAATAACCATTCTACTTTTTCCTCTTTTTTGTTCACTATGTTTATTTACTATAAATGCTGGACTATTATGTTTACTATTACTTTTTTGTATATATTGTTTTTCTAATAATTCATCTATATGCATTTTAAATTCTTTTAAATCGTCAAAATTATATGTTAATGGTTTCTAGATTATTATGCTATTTTTATCTATTAATTCAATTTTTATAGTAGTTTTATGTTTTTCCCATCCTTTTAATGGATCTTCACTATATAATTGTTCTAATTTTTTCTTAATTATTTCTATCTTATTTATTGAAAATGTAGTTATTTCTGTTTTATTTATCGAAAATACAACTAGTTCTATTGTATCTTCAGTATTTTTTATATTTTCTAATTTTTGTGTAATTTTTTCGCTTCCTTTTATCCAATCAGTTTTCTTTCTTATTTTATTATTAACTCTTTTTGCTCTTACTTTCTGTTTACATGGTGTTGTAAACCACCAATCTGTTCTAGTTATTATATGTGGGTATAATTTATCTAAAAATGGCATTCCTAAAAGTATATCTTTTGATGTTAGTTCATAATTATAAATTTCTTCTATTGTTAATATCTTATCCCATACTTGTATTTTTACATTCCTAGCTTTATAAGTAATTAAGTTTCCTTCATTATTAAATCCTTTAACTATTATTGGTGTTTTTAGTTTATCCCATTTGCTTTTTGGTAAGCAATTATATCTACATAAATTAGCTTCTGCTCCTGTATCTATCATAGGCGTATAATATCTACTATAATATCCTTCTACTACTATCTTCATTAATACATATATTTTCATTTTATGTTAAGGCTCTTCTTAAGAATAATTTCTCTCTGTTATATGATAAGGTTAATTGTGTATGTTCTATATTATATAATTTTACTTGTTCTAGCCATTTTATTCCTAATATTATGTCTGCTTTTTGCATTTCTTCCTTTACTTCAAATTCTTTTTTTATTTTTCTAATTCCTATTATTATTTCTTTTTCTGCTATATTTTTACTATTTATTAAACTTTTTTGTAGATCTGGGCATATATCATTATCAGTTTTTATTTCTTCATTTTACTAGATATTTTGCTATATAATTTTCTTCTTGTCCTGTATTTAAGAGTATTAAATATTCTTTTTCTTTTACCTTTCCTGTTATGTAATATTGGTTTAAATTATTTGTTGAATTTATTTCATAACTTGTTCTTTTTGATGAGCTTGATGATTCTGGTTTTTCATTAGCTATTCTTTTCGTTGTACTTATTCTATCGTCTATTATTACTAAATTTTCTTCTATATCTATGTCTCTATAGCTATAATCATTATAATCTATTGTTTTTACAATTTGTTCGAATGGACTTTCTATTCGTATTTTGTTAATCTTATTTTTTCTTGTTATTTTATGTTTTGTTGTTAATACATACAAATTTTTGCATCTTGCTGTAAATATTTTACTTCCTGGGGTTAATTCTATTCCTGATATTTTCCAATATAATACTAATGATTTATCTATATTTTTATCTATTACCGCTACTGAATAATTTGCACTTATTATAAATTTAAATTTTTGGTATATTAAGTTTCCTTTTATAGCAGTTATTATGCTTTTTTCTATAGGTTTTATAATTCTATCATCTGCTAAATATAATTCTATTGGTGTATTTATTCCTTCACTAAAACATGCTTTTATTAATATCTCTGTACCTCCAAGGTGTACATATTTTATTGGGTCTCTACTTTTTATATCACTTATCTGTTTAGTAATTATTCTTTTTGTTACTAGTGGTATACTAGCTTTACCTTTTGCATATCTACAGTCTATTACATGTTACTTTTGGCATACTACATAATATTCTTCTTTTTTCCTAGTAAACATATTTTTTATTGTTGGTATTTTAAATATTTTTTCTACACTTAAGTCTAATTCTTTTCCTTTTATTTCATCAAATATGTTACTGTCAAATATTATTTTTTGGTCTGTTCCTTCATCATTTAAATATTCTTCCTTTGTTATTATTTTTATATCTTCTTCAGTCATTTGATTCATCTATTTCACTATCTATTTCATTATCTTCTATTTCATTATCTGAAATTTCATATATACTGTCCTCACTTTCTAATTCATAATCTATATAATTTATCTGCATATATTCTGTATTTTTTATTTTTATTTCTGATATTTATTTATTTTTTGGATTTTTAGGTAATTTACAATCTCTAGCTAAATGTCCTAATTTTTCACAATTATAACAAGTACATTCTTTTATAGATTTCTTTTTTCTATATGGTCTTTTGTATTTATAATTTTTTACATAATATCTTTTTCTTGGTTTCTTGTATTTATATTTTGATTTTTTATATTTCTTATAGTTCTTATGTCTTTTTCTTTTCTTATAATATCTTTCTTCACATCCGAATTGGGGTGGTATTTTATTTTTGCAACATGCTAAATTTCTTATCAATGTTTTTTCCATTTTTAATTCTTTTCTATATTTTTCACATAAGTTTCTATACCATTGTTGTAAAAATTTTATTCTTGCTCCTAGAGTATCTACTATTTTTGCTTCTTCCCAACTCTTTATTATCTTTGAACTAAATGGTTCGGGTAATTTATTAAAATATAATTTTCTTATTTCTTTACTTTCTTCTATATTATATGCTCCTTTATAATAATATTCTTTAAATGCGCAAGTATATTCATCTATATAACACATATTACATATTGCTAATTTTAACATTAAATTCCTATTTGTATCTTTTACTTCATCTTGTTCTTCTTCTATTGTTGTCATACTACCAAATTCATCTTTTATAGCTGTTTCATATTTTTTTAATAATTCTATATGTGTTAGTTTAGTTGTTGTTGATGATGCTCCTTCTGTAGGTTTGTTAGTTCTTAATACCTTCTTACTATTTTCAGTTAAATTTGAAAACCATAATTTCACTATTCCTATTAGTGTTCTTTCTATATATTCTGGTGCATCTGTTATGTTTATATTATTATCTAATAATTGTTTTGTCATACATCCTATCCATAATTCTATTATTTTTTCTGTATCTATTACACAGTCTAAGCCTAAAAAGTTATAATTTTTATTAACTATTTGTTTTGGTGTCCATTTGTCATATTCATTCTTTAGATTATATCTTTTAAACTTATTCTTATAATATGTAGGTTTTCTTATTTCTGATGTTCTAGGTATTATATTTTCATCTTCTTTTTTATCAAGAGTATTTATTTCTGTGTTGATATTTTCTAAATTTTATTCATTAATTACTTCTTGTTTTTCATTGATTTCTAAATTTTTTGTATTTGTTAATATTTCTGTATATGTTTCACTATCTTCTGAATCATAATTATCTGTCTCTTCAACATCTATATTATTTATTTCTAATTCCTCATTTTTTATTTCTTTATTGTTTATTTCTAATTTTTCTTTAAATTGATTTATCTCGTTTAGTAATTTTTGTTCTTTATGTTTTTCTTCCTTTTCCTTTTGTCTTTCTTCATACAAATCTTTTAACATTTGTAGTTCTTTTTCTAATTCAGCAATCCTACTATTTTTAGTTTCTTCTATTTTTCGTATTTCTTCTGTAGTTTGTTGTTTTATTTTTTCTATTTCCTTTTTTCTATCTATTTCTTCATTTTCTCTTTCTATTCTTACCATAGCTGTCAATTTATCTTCTAATTTTAATTCTTCTTTTTCTAACATTAAATATAAATGTTCACCAATTTTCTTATATCTTCTTCCTAGATTAGAAAATACTATTTTTATTTTTAATCTTTCGTAATTTTCATATATTTTTTCATCTATTATAAATTTTTCTTTGTTCATTTTATTGTGAATAGTTCATGCTGATATATATATATTCTAAACTATCTATTTGTGATTCTAATTTTGATATTTCATCTTTTTGTGTATTTATTGAGTTTTCACTAACTCTGGCAAATATATTATAATGTAGTCTTTCTATTCTTATTTTTAATTCTTTACGTTTTTCAGAAATAATTTATTTTAGTTCTTTGTATTTTTGTACTTTATTCATTTATACCATATTTATAATATTTTGGTGGATATCTAAATCTGATTTTATCATAATTAGGTGGTATGTGTCTCATTCTTCTAGGTAGGCTAATCTTTGTGGGTTTTCTTTTGTTTTATTTAGACTCATATATTCTGAATAATTACTAATTAAAGATTCTTTAACTTTTGTAAAAGCTTCTCTGTTTTTAAATGGTCTTCTCATAATTAATCCAATCCAATATAAATTCAAACATATATGCTATTGTTGTATTTTTTAAATAATTGAGCTTTGATACCATTTGTAGGGGGATGCGGATAACTAACTTGTGAAGATAACTTGTGAAATAGATCTATTATATATAATGGATCTATTTTTCTTTGTGATATTATTTCATCTATATTTTCTCTCCAATATTTTAAATATTTGTAGTCTATCATTTTATCCTGTAGTAATTGCAGAGTTACAGATTTTTGTATAATAATTTATCCTAATTGTACTGTAATGTATATCTAATTCTAGATTTTCGATGTTATTTATTATTTTGTGTTGTTCTTCTCGTAGCGAGTTTTTTAAATTATATAAACTATCACATGTATTTTTTTCTAAATTTTCTAAGGTTTCTTCTATCCATATTAATTTTTCTTTTAGATTCTCCATTATTTTTCTAATTCGGTTTTTATAATTAATTTCTTTATTTATATTATCTTGATTTTTTCTAGTTTTTCTAATATATTCTAACATCTCTTAATCTGAATAATATCCATCTGGATCCCTTGGTCCACTCTCCCTCCCATCTGCTTAAAACCAATTAATCGAGATCGCCCATAAATACATAAAATATTAATAGTAGTAAATTTAGGTTTTTGAAGTACACTGTCATAATATTAATTTAATAAAATAAATATTTTGTAAGGAAGATATCAAGTCAACATGATCTAAATAAAATAAAGCTGATGGAATATATGTAAGCATATAATGGATTATATAAACTTGAACATTCTTATATATATATATATATATATATATATATATATATATATATATATATAAGAGTTAATACAAAGAAATGATCCTAAACTTGACACCAAATTATAACTTTGACCTTAAACTTTGACATTGCACAAATATGACCTTTAACTATTCAAAACTGTACAAATATGACCTCCAATCTTACGTGGCAAAACGCATGTTCAACACGCAAAACTGGGCACGTCCAGCTTAAAATCTAAGGGCATAATGCATAAATATGACCTTAAACTTTGAGAGTGCACAAATATGACCTTTAACTATTCAAAACTGTACAAATATAACCTTTAAATGACTCTTCACTATTATTTTTTCATTATTTTTGGCTCAAAGATGAAAATGACATCTAATTTCTTTTGTCATTGCGGAAAAAGAGCAATATTGAAGATTTATTAATTAGGTGGGTCAGCCTCATATGAAAAAATCGAGCGGGTATATATATATATATTATAAATTTGGGGATGAATTTAAGTTATATAATATATCTAAATATGATTTATTTAAATATTAAATTAAAAATGAAAGTATAATAAAATATTATAGTTTTAATAAAACGTTATTAAATTAATTTTATTAAGGATAGCAGTAGTAGTATATTAAATTAACGTTTTCAAATTAACGTAATTAAAATGTTATTAAATTAACGTTATTAAATTAACGAGGGGTGGACCTACGTGGTTTCCATGTGGTTTACCCGAACCCCCTCGGTAAAAAAATTACGTTATATATATATATATATAAGATAGAAAATGTATATTTATGTACGTATATTAATGTTGAACCATATGAAACAAGGAACTTAGATAGCCCAGTGATGTTATTTGCTCTGCTTGGGCACTTCCTTCAACCTACTGTGCGGGTTCGATCCCTGCTAGTGGCTGTTTCTTTTTTAATTAAAAAAATAAGCTAGGTGTTGCTGCTATAGAAATAAATAAGATAATAATAATAATAATTTTTTAAATTAAAAAAAAAAGTTAGGTGTTGCTACTATAGAAATAAATAAAATAATAATAATAATAATAATAATAATAATAATAATAATAATAATAATAACAACAACAACAACAATAACAATAATAATAATGATAATAATAATAATAATAATAATAATACAAACGATGTCATTTTAACACAAAAAGCAAAACTTTGATAGTGCACAAATATGACCTTTAACTATTCAAAACTGCACAAATATGACCTCTCTCCAAGTCAGCCCTTTTAACGACGTGGCATCGCGTGATTGGATTACCTTTTCATGTAGGCGCGAGTGAGACTCACGCATGGGGTTGCGAAATCGGAGGTCATATGTAACACCCCGTATTCAAGTACATGTATTGGCGTATTCAAGTACGTGTATTGGTCTTATTTATATGGAATTAATTTTTTGTATTTTATTTATACCAAAATTTGCCTGTCGATGGTTCCATCCGAAGGTTATTGAATAAGCTTTCCAACGATATAAAGATTTCCAAAAATGGATAGGTTTCTGATATAATCGAACACGTTCGAAACTATAAAACGGTGGCCGAGATATTTGGGAATAGTAAATGTGCAGGAAAATTTCCTGCACACAAACTACTGAGGCCAGCCGAATTTTAGGGTCAACTTTAAATGACCATAACTCCTTGTACAGGACGAACTGGATGGCCTACTTTATATGAAATGAAAGCCCTTTGAATTATCCTTCTAACGATACCAATTTCACCCAAATCCGATATCGTAGCAAAGAGTTATGGTCGATCTACTTTAGCTTATCAAAACAGTCCACCAAAGGACAGATTTGACATTATTTAAATTTTAAAGGCATTTTGGTCATTTTCTATTATATTATGGACGGGAATATGTGTATATATACATGTACATGACTTCAAAAACTCATTTTCATCATCAATCATTGAGAAGGAACAAACCCTAGCCAAATTTGACCTTTAAATTACTTTTGATTCAACCATAGAAATTCCAAAGTAATCCGATAACTGCGTTTGTCATCTCTAGAGCTTCGAACGGCACCTATTATTTGTGCAAACAGGATTGCATAATCAAGAGGTGAATTCTAAGGTATGAATATTATTTTCCTTTGTTCTTTTCCATATGTATATGTGTGATAGAGGATTATATGTATTGGTTGTTATTGAAAGGTGATGGAAATAGGGTTATGGACTATTTTGCATGGTTTGGTTATATTGAATTGTGGAAGGTGGATATGGTAATTGAGTTATGGAATATGGATATGGTGATATACTATTGAATTGATGATTATTTATGTCTATGGCTCAATTTGGTTTAATGGATTGGTTGGAAGGATAAATGAATCCAAACTTGATATTGGAGGATGTTGTATGAATATGCATTGCATGTGAATGTAATTGGAGTATAAGAGGGTTAAAGTGATACCCTTTATGGTGTAATTAAGGCTTACTACTAAACCACTAGTTTGGTGAATTCAAATAATTGAATTGTGACGTTTGGTTGCTAATACTAGATTGCTATATATGTTCATTGTAGATAAGTAATCTGAAAAGACGGGAAGTCAATTTAGGACTAGTATTGAATGTTAACAGTCATGTATATAAAGCATACTCTATACCATATCTTTGGCATGAAAGCGAACAATTATTCTATTAAGAAAGTTTCCAAAGTTATTTAATAACATGTGATCCATAATGGTTTTGTATGATGTCCTACGTTACCAATGAACTTGTTTCCACCCTACAAGATATCAAGACATTCTAATACTTACTTTTCTTCCAAATCTTACATGTTTATTGCGCTAATGAATGTCAGAAGGTATCCGGTTACTCAAACAAGATCCATGTGCCATTAATGACTCCAAAACGGTTCATTGATATACCAATAAGTTCCTACTTCATTGTTATGGCATTAATGACTCCAAAACACTTCATTGATGTGTCAATGAGTTCTTACTTCATTGTTATTGCACTGATGGTCTATTTATATGTCTCTTATTGATGTATCATTGTTTCAAAGTATCCAAAATGCGGTGGCGATTGAAATAACAATCTCAAAGATTATTGAACTAAGTGATGGAAGTTCTCTCTTATCGGGTGGTATCCCAGAGGAATAAGCCTATCATGGGTCGATCCCTATTTATGTGTTTATGGGTGGTATCCTAGGGGCATAAGCCTACCATGGGTCGATCCCAGTTGATATGTACTGGAGGCAGCCTAATGGTCACAATACAGTACAGTAATGATTACAAAGATGATAAGAACAAAGGTAAATTGATTGAATAAATACAATGTACAGGTTGTCACAAGTTCTAATAAGTGTGGTCCACTCCTATTACGATTTATTCACTTGTTTCTGATTTCTATTGAGCTCCTATATCATATGTGATTATCTACAGCTTTACATACTCAGTACATATTTCGTACTGACGTCCCCCATGGGAACCTACATTTCACGCTGCAGGCACAGGTACCTCAGCTCATACATCGCACAAGTAGGAGCCAGGATATCCAGCTGCTTTTGGTAAGCTCCAGTTTGCTTCGGGGCTTTCCGTGTCATATCCAATCACTTTTGGTATTGTATAGAAGTTAGTTATATGGTGGGGTATGTCTCGACCTTAGTTAAAATCTGTGTATTGTCTAGAGGCTTTATAGACCTAATGTATACAGTCAAGGTGGAGTTTTGTTAATAGACGTGATGGCTCCAACGGCCAAGTATTGTATATACATATATATATGTGCTCGAGCTTATACAGGTGATTATTTCCTTTTATATGCGACATGATGTTGTTTGAATTTTGGATTGTCATAGAGGTATGCATGGGAAGTATAAGGTTATGAGCTGGTTCTCTCGGGCCTCCTTGGTTACGGGTGCCAGTCCACCCCAATAGGATTTGAGGCGTGACATTATATTTGTTCAGGTTTTGAATAGTTAAAGGTCCTATTTGTGAACTATCAAAGTTTAAGGTCAAAGTTATAATTTGGTGTCAAGTTTAGAGTCATTTTTATGTATTAACTCTATATTTAATCCTAGCAATTATTTAGGAACGTAGAACTTAATGATTTTCACATACCATGCTTTAATAATTTAAAAGCCAGTCAAGAAACATACCAGAATTCTCCATAGCTTTCTTGACTGAGATCAGCGGAAGTACAAATGCATAATATTATTTCTTTCTCTTAACCGTACGTTTCAGAATAGTGTTTGATGGAGCCTATTATTCTTTTGGTAGAGAGAGGACCCCTTTTATAATAGAGAATAGTCAGTCATGTTCTCACGGTCCATCAACGTGATTAGTGGAAATAATAATTATCCATTAATAGTCAATAATTATCCTACTAGGAGTCAGTAATTATCCTACTAGGAGTCAGTAATTATCCTACTAATAGATTAGTTTGTAGTTTAATCCTACGAGGTAACTTTCCTATACAGGTTTAGGATTTAACTTATTCAATAATTGTTAAACCATCAAATAAATTAATTATGTGGGCCATAGAAAATTTACATTCTCCCACTTGGCATACACAATGTTAACTTAGTGGTTTAATATATACGTCAATCATGTGCACAATTAATGTTAAATCCGACATCATTTGTTATCGTTAAATAAATCAACTAAAATGAGTCATGGCAGTTGTACATCACTTTATTGACATAGTCCCTTCCATGTACTACAATGTTAATCTATTACCTACCATAACCTTTCAAATACATGATGGGTCCAAAGATAATACTTAGAATACTTTATCTAAGTCAGAACCTGTCATCATTATTCACAATATTATGTATACAAGAGAAAACAGGTAACAACAGAAACATATATATTTGAGCTCAAAGTGTCAATTACATAAACATAATAAAATCTTTACATAAAATCATTCATTGCTATCAATAAGACCCATTCTTTCAATATGTTCAACAAATATTTTGGGCGGTAATCCTTTCGTCAAAGGATCAGCAATCATAAGCTTAGTGCTAATATGTTCAATTGATACTTTATGTTTCTGGACTTCTTCTTTAACCAAAAAGTATTTCAATTTCATATGTTTAGCATCTTTGGAATACTTATCATTCTTAGAGAAGAAAACTGAGGCAGTATTATCACAAAATTTTCAGCGGCTTGGCTATATTATCGACTAGTCCAAGTCCTAAAATAAAATTTCGTAGCCAATTACCCTGGACTGTGGCCTCAAAGTATGCCACAAACTCAGCTTCCATAATAGATGCAGCTATAACAGAATGCTTCACACTCTTCCATGATATTGCTCCTCCACCTAACAGAAACAAATATCCAAATGTGGATTTTCTTGTATCCACACAACCAGCATAATCTAAATCAAAATATCCAACCACATCTAGATGATCAGATCTTCTATAAGTGAGCATATGATCTTTCATTCCTTGTAAGTATCGCAACACTTTCTTCGCAACCTTCTAGTGATCCATTCCAGGATTACTTTGATATCGACCCAGCATTCCAACAGCAAAACTGATGTCTGGTCTTGTACATGTTTGGGCATACGTAAGACTCCCAACTATTGAT
The DNA here is from genome assembly GCF_002878395.1 of Capsicum annuum. Taxonomy (NCBI): domain Eukaryota; kingdom Viridiplantae; phylum Streptophyta; class Magnoliopsida; order Solanales; family Solanaceae; genus Capsicum; species Capsicum annuum. Next base: position 55,702,865 of record NC_061119.1, on the reverse strand, counting down.
GCATAAGAAATATATTTCGTTTGCTTCCATTCCAAGTCGTTCTTTGGACATTGATTGAGACTAAACTTATCTCCTTTCTAAATTGGAATGGGACTTGATGAGCATTTTTTCATTCTAAATCTCTCTAATACTTTATTAATATAGGTTTTCTAAGACAATCCCAACAATCCCTATGATCTATCTCAAAATATTTCTATTCCAATCACATAGGATGCCTTACCCATATCTTTCATTTCAAAGTTGTTAGAGAGATATTTCTTGGTATCGTGCAACAAACCAAGATCATTAGTAGCAAGCAAGATGTCATCAACTTACAAGACTAACATAATAAACTTACTCCCACTGACCTTTAGATATATACACCGATCAACACTGTTTTCTTTAAATCCAAAGGTTACAATTGTTTCATTAAACTTAAGATACCATTGTTGGGAAGCTTGTTTAAGTCCGTATATTGACTTCTTAAGTTTACACACCATGTGTTCCTTTTCTTTAATAGAAAACCCCTCTGGTTGATTCATATAAACTTCTTCCTCTAAATTTCCATTCAGAAAGGCTGTTTTCACATCCATTTGATGTAGCTCTAAGTCATAATGAGCTACCAAGGCAATTATAATTCTGAGTGAATTTTTTCTAAAGACAAGTGAAAATGTCTCTTTATAGTCAATGCCATCTTTTTGAGTGAAACCTTTGGCAACAAGTCTAGCCTTGTGACGTTCAATATTGCCAGTTGAGTCACATTTGGTCTTAAAGATCCATTTACACCCAACTCTTTTGCAACCTTCGGGTAATTCTACAAGGTCCCAAACTTCGTTCTGTTCCATAAATTTTAACTCATCTTTCATAGCATTTATCTATTTATCAGAATTATTGCTTTTAATGGCTTGTGAAAATAAAACTGGATCATCATCAATTCCCAGGTCAGTTTCTGACTCATGTAGATATACCAAATAATCATCAGAAATAGAAGATCTTCTTTGCCTTTGATATCTTCTTGATGCTACTTCTTGTGATTCATCTACTACAGGTTCATCAATTATGGCTTCATTAGTAGGAGCATTAATTTGTTGTTCTTGTTGATTACTTTATTGTACAATAGCTTCAAGAACAACAAATTTAAAAGAAGTACAGGGTAGAAGAAATTGAACCCTAACTTCTTTAATTTCCACATTATGTGGTTCTTCACTCCCACTAACTTCTCCATTCTCAATGAATCTAGCGTTTCCAGTTTCAACTATTCTCATGCTATGATTAGGACAGTAAAATCTGTACCCCTTTGATTTTTCTGGATAACCAATGAAGAAACCACTGATTGTTCTTGAATCCAATTTATTTTCTTGTGGATTGTATACTCTAACTTCTGCCGGAAAACCCCAAACATGCAGGTGCCTCAAACTAGGTTTCTTACCAGTCCACAGTTCAAAAGGTGTCTTTGGAACTGCTTTACTAGGAACCCTATTTAGTAAGTAAACGGAAGTCCTTAAAGCATACATCCATAAGAAAGTAGGTAAAGATAAATTACTTAACATACTCCTAACCATATCCATTAATGTACTATTACGCCTTTCTACCACACCATTTTGTTATGGTGTGCCAGGCATTGTGTATTGAGAACATATGCTACACTTTTTGAGAAATTTAGTAAATGGACCTGGGTGTTGTCCATTTTCACCATATCTTCCATGATATTCACCACCTCTATCAGACCTGATTAGTTTCACCTTTCTATCCTCAGTAATAAATACCTCCAAGGCATTAATCGCTTGAGATTTTTCATGCAACAAATAGATATATCCATAATGTGAAAAGTCATCAATAAAAGTGATAAAATATTTTTCTTTATTGAAAGATGTGATATCAAAAGGACCACATACATCAATGTGTATAATTTCAAGAAGTTGTGTGCTTCTTGTGGTTCCTTTCTTTGTGTGTTTTGTTTGTTTTCCTTTGATACAATCAACACAAATATTAAGGTCAGTAAAATCTAAATCTGGAAGAATTTCATACTTAATTAATCTTTCCAGCCTTTCTTTAGATATGTGACCTAAACGTTTATTCCACAAGTAAGCAGATTGTTCATTCACGAAACTTCATTTGGTACCAACATTATGATACGGAGTTAAGAGTGTTTCGGCAAATAGATTATCAAGATTCAATTTGTATAAATTATCACAAAGAGTACCAGTACCAATGAGATAATTATTCTTAAATAAACTAAAACATCCATTACCAAAATTAAAGGAATATCCAGTCTTATCCAACTTAGACAAAGAAACTAAATTTCTCGAAAGAGAAGGAATATAAAAAGTTTCTACTAAATCTAAGTGACGTCCAGTATCAAGAATCAGACGATAAGTCCCGACAGCTTCAACTGGAGCCTTCACTCTATTCCCCATGTAAACAAATCTTTCATTCTTGTTTATGGTTAGGATTGTAAGGAATCCCTACATAGTATTAGAAACATGAACAATACAACTAGATTTAATCCACCAAGTATTATAAGGAACTTCAGTTAAATTTGATTCGAGACATGTAAAAGCACAAGGCTTACCTTTCTTCTCAAATCATGCCTTACGTTTCAGGCAATCTTTCTGAAAGTATCCAGATTTTCCACAGAAATTAAACTTCCCATTCTTGTTTCCTTTATTACGTACTTGGAGATGAGGACTGATTAACATTAAGTTGCTTATGTTGTCCCTTACCATGCTTTTTTCTTTTATTTTCAGCAAATTGATGATTTACATAATTAATGGAGTGGGTTCCTTGGTTCTTTAGCCTCGTTTCCTCTTGAACCAACATACCATGCAATTCATGCACGTTTTATTTGTCTTTTATGGTGTTGTAGTTCATTTGGGAAGGACCATACTCAGACAGTAATGAGTTGATGATGAACTGCACAAGGAAATTTTGTTCCACTTCCATTCCCAATGACTTAAGTCTTGCTGCTATGTTTGTTATTTCAATGACATTCTCATTCATGGTACATGAACCATCAAACTTCATTGTGGTTAAAGTACCCATTAGTGTCCCATCAAAAGACTTATCAGCAGTTTGGGAAGACTCTTCCATAAGTTTTAGAAGTTCTTTTGCACTTTCAGTTTGGGAAGAGTAGTCTTAATGTTGCCCGCAATATTCATTCGCATGAACATTAGGCCTAATCTGTTAGACCAATCCCAGTTCTTATAATAGGACTTTTCTTCATCACTGCTAGCTTCAGTAATAGCAGTTAGCTTTTCAGAGTAAAGTGCAACATCAAGATCTAAAACCCCAAGATGGAATTTGATCTGTTCACACCAATCTGAAAAGTTAAGTCCGTTAAAAGTCGTAATAGAGGCAGAGTGCGAATGAAGGGCAAGTGCTGCAAGTAGAACATGCTCATTTGTTAATACTTTGAGTTATGAGTTTAAACACATTATCAAATTCAGAAATAATTTACTTAAATATATATTGATGTGCTCCTTTGGGTGAAACATCAAAATACAATTTTAAACATAATGATGCTATATTTAACACAAATTGATAATGTTTAATGCATCAATTAATAATATTTATTATCTTTGGATAAATAAATAAAATTAACGATACATCAAAATCATCTCTTTAATGTTTATTGGTTATACGAACAAACAATCAATCTTTGGGTGATCCACAAATGTCTTATAACCAAAAACTTTAATTTACCCATAATTGGTACATCATTTGTAAGCATCAAAATTAATGGGTAGTTAATTTAAACTATAAACTTCATTTATTGGAATTAATTTCATGAAGATTCAACCAATTTGATGATTAACGAATCTTACATATATAATTCCAATTTACATTAAAAAACAATAAATTTTACTATTGAATACTATAATATTTTAACAACAAACAGTTGTATCAAGGATATGAACAATTAATTAGCAAATCCTTGATGCCATAAAAAAAGTTACTAATTGTAACTCCCCGAAATCGGATCCTGAGACGTCACACAGTGCTTAAGGTCACCAGGGACCGCAAGCTAACCCTTCATCTGGCATAACCCAAAGCAACTGAATAAAATACATAAAATAGAAGGAATAATGCGGAAACAACCCATAACTTAGTCTAACCAATATGAAAGTAAATTTACACGGTCACAATTCTGCTCATATATATACAAATCTGAAACTGAATACACTGACTACTAGTGACTGTCTATGAAGCCTCTACTAGCATTGACCAAAGATAGCCGGGTTATGACTCCCAACTGCCCCTACTCAATACGACTGAATACAAAAAATACAATAGACCTTCAAATCTGAACAACTTAAGTCCCTGAATTAAAAGGACTAATCAACTGCCGATCGAGAGCTGAGACCCAGCTGAACATGATATGTGCGCTACAGCTTGTACCTACATTTTAGTAAGAATGTAGCCCATAGAAATATGTGGGTCAGCACTTTGAAATGTACTGAGTATATGGGGGTGCATGCAACAATATAAATAGTATAATCAATTTCATGAAAACATGCATACGGACAATGATGACTCACTTGGCTTGAGTTATATCAAATCATACTTTTCGTAATTTCATAATACATAGTTCATATGATAAAATCTCGTAATCCACGTAAAGCATTATAAATCATAAATTATGATAAATCATCATAAATTATCATATCGTTAAAAATCATCATAGGTAATTATAAATCATCATAAATGACCATAAAACATCATAAACATCTCAACTCTTTGACTCAAATCTCGGAGTGACTCGGTAATTCAAGAAACTTAATCTTATGGACACGGGAATTTCCTATAACCAACAACCCCGCATGAGCTACGTGGAATACCAACGTTTGAAACCCTTGTTGGCGGGAACGTCATACTCTTTGCCAGGGAATACGACCTTAAAATTGGAATAATCACAATCAGGTTCTCTGGCCAATAATATCATCATCAAACAACCCTACGGTGGCACATAGGTTTGGGAAAATACCAAATTTTCCTCTCGGTGCTAAGTACTACTCCCCAACAAGCTCAGAAAGCATTAAGAAATCCACCACAACATCACAAGGGTCTATCATAAAGACCAAATCAAATCTCTTTCTCATTTATCAAATCATATCAATTTGTGGATTCCTAACTCAACACATTTTAGCTCAAAATATTTTAATCTTCCTCAACATCAACAAGGTATCAATGCATTGAACCATAACCGACTCGACATTTGGACAAGGATATGAAGACTCAATACGTAATATTTTCAACAATTTAACTCATCAAAATCATCCTGAAAATACCAAGACTCATTGCAACTTCGATATCAATATACCCAATAACTCAAATAGTCATAAGGAAGCTCAAAATTTGACACATGGCTCAAAAACACTTGGAAATACCAATAATTTATTCTTGAACTTAAAACGTGGTTACATGTTCAAAATATATCAATTCTTGATAGAAACACCAAGAATCTGAATATTAAATCTCAATCCATAGAATGAAAATAGTCAAATACTCATGTGATTCAAAACTTACAATTCAAATCTTTATAAGTTCATAATCGAATTATTTAGACATAATTCAACTTACAGAACCATATGAATCCATTAAATAATCATAACTGGCAAGCTTGAACAATTTACATATATACATAATCAAAATCTCATGGTAGGATATCTTGGAAATAAATTCATTTGCCAAACTCATAATGATCCATAATAAAAATTAAAGATACGGGCACAAGAACAAAAGAATTATTCTTGTTCAAAGCCCCACATACCTAAAAATGGAAGATGAATATGAACTTCCGACTCTGGAACTTTATTCACGAAAATAAAGGGTGCTTCTCGAAGCCCTTAACATGATCAACTTGAATCCCAAATCAATTTGAAATTTCTATGTCTCTTGATTGAACCGTAGAAATTTCAAATTGATTTGGG
>NC_061119.1:55662437-55696856 GCF_002878395.1 Capsicum annuum | reverse complement strand
TATTCACGAAAATAAAGGGTGCTTCTCGAAGCCCTTAACATGATCAACTTGAATCCCAAATCAATTTGAAATTTCTACGGTTCAATCAAGAGACATAGAAGGATGGAATTTGGAGTAGTAGGGTTGGGGTTTGAGCCTTAGGAAATTTTGGAGAAAAATAAGCTATTGAATGCTCTTAATGGAATTAAATCAATGGTTTACCTGGATGGATTGGAGTGGGAATGACCAAAATAACCTTACAAATTAAATAATGTCAAATCTGTCCTTTGATGGACTGTTTTGATAGGCTGAATTAGATCGACCATAACTTTTTTCTCCGATGGACAAATTGGATAAAACCAATTTCATTGGAAAGAGGACTCTCAGAGCTTTCTATTGATATATAGTAGCTTACATAGATCATTATGTACACGGATTTATGATCGTTTGAAGTTGACCCTAAAATTCGTCTGGCCTTAGTATTTTTTTCCTGCACATTTACTGTTCACTATTCACGATTAGATCTAAATGATCATAACTCATCGCTCGAGTGTCCGTTTTGGATAATCCACATATCGTTGGAAAGATTATTCGATGCTCTACACGATGAAGGGTCGCATATCCAGAAATTTCACACAAAAAAATTATTAATTACGATAAAGAATAGAATTCAAAATATTTTCATCTGAGATCTTAACGGACTTTTGGAAAGATAAAAAGGCTTTAACGACTCGACACATTTGGGAGCGAAATATTTAACGAGAAAACTTGGGGTATCACATCATCTCCCTCTTGGAAACATTCGTCCCCAAATGTCGCTCGTTGGGTTAGGAAGACAAGGAAAATTGAGGATACACAACTAAAATAGCTTGATGAACACGTTTATATTTTTCTAAGCTTTGGAGTACTTTCCGACGCATAAGCTCATGATAATCACAATGACATAGTTGAGTCTATTACTAAAAGAGTTGGATCATGGAAAAATTATTAACTTTGATTTAAATCCGCATTCACAAAGAAAGAGATGAAAGATATAGGATATGAAAACTCGGGATATCACAATATCTCCCTCTTGGGATCGGTTCTCACCGAATAATACTAATTGATACACGGGACACTTTATGATCGACCCATGGCTTAATACTTGGGTCGGGAACAAAATCAAATGCTAAATAGAATTTGGCAACTCTCTTCGACGCAAATAAATCATTCTTGAAATGGTTATCCTCACGAAACTTCAAGTAGTGAGATTGGACCACATCGGAAGATGGAAGAAATATATGAATCCGTCGGAATAACTATCAAGTTGAATTTCTAGGTGCACGGACCGAATCAAGACACACTCTCATTCAATTAGGACATGATTCAAAATCTTTCCAAGGAACTTTCAACACTACTAGGAAGCAATTGGGTTTGGGATATGGTCCGAACTATATATATATATATATATATATATATATATTGAAATAAGGATTTATAACTCGACCCCAACTTTAAGTACGGAGCGTAGGTCGATCAGTCTTATATCAAAATAAAAGTACTAGACCTCACGCAATACAACTCCTTACTTTCAAGCTTATCAATATGCTTCGTACACCCTTTCTCCGCAATACTATTTTCCCCAAATACCATACTTGATTCAATTCATAATTCTAACAAGGCATTTGCAATCTTGGCTATTCAAATCTAATTAAGCCAAACTCTCTCTCCTCATTTTCAAGCTTAATTTGGAGTCACCAATTCCTCCACCTAACACCATAACATAGAACCATTCCGAATTATAAATTTACACACATCCACATTGTTACAATTTCTCATCTCATAGATAATTCTTATTACCACTCAATCAACTCTAATCCACTTAATACTCACCATTTTCAACTATCATACTCATATCAACAAGTCTTGAAGCTTAGGGAAATATTCATAGGCATATACGCAATTCAACTTATAGCAAGGCCAAGGCTTGCGACTAATATCCTCAGACAGAAGATATATTCACAATACATGAGTGCTATGCAAGATCAATTTACAAGAGCTTTTAGCTTAGACTTCTAAATCAACATAGACACCAAAACTTATCGATAATATAAACTTTAATCTCCGTCCATATATACACACATGATGTTCAAGCCTATCTTTATAATTACGTATACACTCCTAATCAACACCCATAAAACACCTTTTTCAAATTCTACAATCCTTCATTAAGACAACTTCCGGGAACTATTCTTAAGAAAACACTCACTAACTTTTCCAATTAACTAAGCCATGCACAAGACTTCACTTCAACAATTCCCCACCTACAAACCTAGATAAACCATCACACAACCACTTTCACAAACACAACACGAAATGCTTCAAATAACCATGACATCCATCAAAAGCCTAGCCTCAATCTTACTCCACACTTGCCACCTTAGCTAAAATGAACATGCCACAATCTTTATCAACAAAAACTTGCTCACTCTCTCCTATCGTCACCACTGTTCATCCACACTCCCTCGACAAATGGAAAGTCATGAAAGGGTAGAATATGAAGGGATATTGTGTATGACTTGGTGCGGTTATTGAGGCCGGAGAACTAGGGCATCAAATGCATGAATTCAACCAGAATCAAGATTAAAGATTAAGGACACCCAGGACATAAATTGAATCTTATTGGTCACTAAGGGTGTTGCCAATGGACTGAACTTGAACATACAATAAAACTTAAGCACATGCATTATGAACCACAACTTGAGTTTAGAGTTTATACCTTATGGAATGTCGATTTCGCCTGCTAAAAAAATTGGGATTCCATATTTCGATAGTTAGGAGAATACATGATTTCCCATGATATGCATGAACATGTATTATGATCAAGGGAATGAAACATAAGGCATGAGAAAATATCGAAGTCAATGAAAAGGCTGGGGTAAAATAGGATCAACACCACTCCTTCTCACCACCAACTTGCAACCCACCGATACACCTACCTGAATCCTGCAATCTTAACTTAGTTAATTTTTTTTCTACTATCTCCCCCTTAGACTTAAGCCTACACTCTGAGTCAACGAATCACCATACAAACTCTAGTCCATGGAATTCGCTTTACTCCAGGGTCCCCGGATATACCCATACACAAGATCCATAACTTAACCTGTATAACTACATCCGCGAGCACAAAACCCAATCTTAACATAACTCTCAAATACCCACCAACTTAGACAACTTCAAAAGTTATCATACAACAATTCATGCACTCTGCAGCTTAGATTCTAGCACTTACCATGGATACATCAAACCTTCGCTAAACCATACTAACTTCTTCATTCTTTACTAACATCACATCTCAAGATAAAACCCTCGTCAACCTCTAATGCCCAAGTTAACTCACAATTACATCGTATACCACATATCATTATTCATACTTACCCGATCAAGGATAACACTAACCACTTAACATTTAATAACTTAAAAAAATCCCCATAACACCTTGAGCATACTACTACCTCAACACACAATATCACACTTGATCACAAACAAATAGACTTAAGCTCCCATACATACAGGTCAAACCTACTAAATCTCCTCCCTATCACTAACGTCGTAGCAATTCAATCATTAAATTCATTTTTCTCATCACCCGCTATACAAACTTAACAACTCACTCTGACTATGATTAACAACAATCTCAACAACCATTTCTATCTATCAAACACCCCAATTATACTAGTCCACCAAAACCTCATAACGACAATAATCATCCACAATTCCATGGCCTATGCCATAATAATTTATTAACACCGCCTTCCACCACATTTCCAACCCCCTGGTTCTAACCAATGCAAGAACAACAGAGTAAACAGCTAGCTGCCAGTGAATCAAAATAGGCCTCACACGGCTTCACTAGACTTTGGTTTTGTATTTTGAAAAAGGAAATAAATATCAAAACAATTATGCTAGTGAATCGAAATAAGCCCCACACGGCTTCACTAGACTTCAAGTTTTCATCAAATGATGATCAGAAAATATTTTCAAGAAATAAAAGCCTGGTACACCATAATCAAGGATACGAGAATATGTGTCTCGGTTTACCTTAACTGAACGACTTAAGAGGGATGAGGGTACATCTTGAAAGCTATGGAACCTTTGCTAGTAAGCCCAGAAATATAATCAAGAGAGGAAATTGGAACTAGTTAATCACCCTGTCTCAACATTAGTACACGGATAAGGAAAATACGAAAGCACATCATGAATCCTAGGGAGAAATCCAAAAATACTTCTGACATAGGCTTAATGTACAACCTTCAAGAATGTACATATGACACCTCAATTTTTCGAAACTCAAGAGCACTAATGAAATTATTTTTTTCTAGCTCACTTACAAGCCCGTAATATCAGAGGAGATTATCTAAGAAAGCACCATCTATAAGGATTTACGATTGACTATATCTGGTATTTTAAAACAAGGCGAAATGGCCCAATTTATGCAAGATATTAACCCGTATGAATTTCTTAAGGAACCTTTCCACAGCACGATCTACGACTTGAAAGAAAGGGAACATTTTTCTAAATGCCTTGTAGCCTCTCGAAGAAAAGTACAGACGTCTCCGTACCGGTCCGCAAGACTCTACTAGACACGGCTTCATAGACACCCTAGGACACTTGAACTCTGTGCTCTAATACCAAGTTTGTAACACCCCAAAATCGGATCCCGAGACGTCACATGGTGCTTAAGGTCACAAGTGATCCTAAGCTAAACCTTCATCTGGCATAACCCAAAGAAACTGAAAAAATACATAAAATAGAAGGAATAATGCAGAAGCAACCCATAACTTAGTCTGATCAACATGAAAATAAATTTACACGGTCACAATTCTGCTCATATATATACAAATCTGAAACTGAATACACTGACTACTAGTGACTGTCTATGAAGCCTCTACTAGCATTGACCAAAGATAGCCGGGTCATGACTCCCAACTATCCCTACTCAATACGACTGAATACAGAAAATACAATACATCTCAAATCTGAACAACTTAAGTTCCTGAATTAAAAGGACTAATCACCTGCCGATCGAGAGCTGAGACCCAGCTGAACATGATATGTGCGCTACAGCTTGTACCTATATTTTGGTAAGAATGTAGCCCATGAAAATATGTGGGTTAGCACTTTAAAATATACTGAGTATGTAGGGGTGCATGCAACAATATAAATAGTATAATCAATTTCATGAAAACATGCATACGGACAATGATGACTCACTTGGCTTGAGTTATATCAAATCATACTTTTTGTAATTTCATAATAAACAATTCATATGATAAAATCTCATAATCCACGTAAATCATTATAAATCATAAATTATGATAAATCATCCTAAATCATCATAAATTATCATATCATCAAAAATCATCATAGGTAATTATAAATCATCATAAATGACCATAAAACATCATAAACATCTCATCTCTTTGACTCAAATCTCGGAGTGACTTGGTAATTCAAGAAACTTAATCTTATGGACACGAGAGTTTCCTATAACCGACAACCCCACGTGAGCTACGTGGAATACCAACGTTTGAAACCCCTATTAGTGGGAGCATCATACTCTTTGCCAGGGAGTACAACCTTACAATTGGAATAATCACAATCAGGCTCTCTGGCCAATAATATCATCATCAAACAACCCTACGGTGGCACATAGGTTTGGGAAAATACCAAATTTTCCTCTCGGTGCTAAGTACTACTCCCCGACAAGCTCAGAAAGCGTTAGGAAATCCACCACAACATCACAAGGGTCTATCATAAAGACCAAATCAAATCTCTTTCTCATTTATCAAATCATATCAATTTGTGAATTCCTAACTCAACACATTTTAGCTCAAAACATTTTAATCTTCCTCAACATCAACAAGGTATCAATGCATTGAACCATAACCGACTCGACATTTGGACAAGGATATGAAGACTCAATATGTAATATTTTCAATAATTTAACTCATCAAAACCATCCAGAAAATACCAAGACTCATTGCAACTTCGATATCAATATACCCAATAACTCAAATAGTCATAAGGAAGCTCAAAATTTGACACATGGCTCGAAAGCACTTGGATACCAATAATTTATTCTTAAACTTAAAACGTGGATACATGTTCAAAATATATCAATTCTTGATAGAAACACCAAGAATCCGAATATTAAATCTCAATTCATAGAACAAAAATAGTCAAATACTCATGTGATTCAAAACTTACAATTCAAATCTTTATCAGTTTATAATCCAATTATTTAGACATAATTCAACTTACAGAATCATATGAATCCATTAAATAATCATAATTGGCAAGCTTGAACATTTTACATATATACATAATCAAAATCTCATGGTAGGATATCTTGGAAATAAATTTATTTGCCAAACTCATAATAATCCATAATAAAAATTAAAGAAACGAGCACAAGAACAAAAGAATTATTCTTGTTCAAAGCCCCACATACCTAAAAATAGAAGATGAATATGAACTTCCGACTCCGAAACTTTATTCACAAAAATAAATGGTGCTTCTCGAAGCCCTTAACATGATCAACTCGAATTCCAAATCAATTTAAAATTTCTACAGTTCAATCAAGAGACATAGAAGGATGAAATTTGGAGTAGTAGGGTTGGGGTTTGCGCCTTAGGAAATTTTGGAGAAAAATGAGCTATTGAATGCTCTTAATGGACTTAAATCCATGGTTTACTATGATGGATTGGAGTGGGAATGACCAAAATACCCTTAAAAATTAAATAATGTCAAATCTTTCCTTTGGTGGACTGTTTTGATAGGCTGAAGTAGATCGACCATAACTTTTTGCTCCGATGGACAAATTGGATGAAACTAATTTCATTGGAAAGAGGACTCTCAGAGATTTTTGCTGATATATAGTACCTCACCCAGATCATTATGTAAAAGGAGTTATGATCATTTAAAGTTGACCCTAAAATTCGCCTGGCCTCAGTATTTTTTCCTGCACATTTACTGTTCACCACTATTCATGATTAGATCGGAATGATCATAACTCATCGTTCGAGTGTCCGTTTTGAATGATCCATATATCGTTGGAAAGATTATTCGATGCTATACACGATGACGGGTCGAATATTCAGAAATTCTACATAGAAAAATTATTAATCACGACAAAGAACAGAATTTAACACATTTTCATTCGAGATCTTAACAGACTCTTAGAAAGATAAAAAGACTTTAACGACTCGACACATTTGGGAGCGAAATATTTAACGGGAAAACTCGAGGTATTACACTAACTATATATGTATATGCATGAACAGTAATAGTGAATTACATAAATTTCCAAAGGGAAAAATAAGGATTCACTAGTGGACCAAAAGGAAGAAAAAGTTATACTTAATGATGCTAAGGAATCTTTTATATAACATTCTCAAGTCACAATAAATTAAGCTCATAACAGAAACTAGCTTTAAAAACTATTACAGTATTTCTGTTTACATTTAATAATAGGTCGTCCATAGTTTAATTAATTTGCTATTAACAACGGTTTAACATCAAATCATATGAGTCTTCTAACAACGATAATTGTAAATCCCTAATTCATATAATTAGAATTCATAAAGTCAATAGAAAACTTTATTCTCAATGAAAAATCATTAGTTCCAAAACCTTGCTCTGATACCACATGTAAGCATATAACGGATTATATAAACTTGAACATTTATATATATATATATATATATATATATATATATATATAATCCTAGCAATTATTTAGGAACATAGAACTTAATGATTTTCAAATACCATGCTTTAATAATTTAAAAGCCAGTCAAGAAACATACCAGAATTCTACATAGCTTTCTTGACGGAGATCAGCGGAAGCACAAAAGCAGAATATTATTTCTCTCTCTTAACCTTACGTTTCAGAATAGTGTTTGATGGAGCTTATTCTTCTTTTGGCAGAGAGAGAACCCCTTTTATAATAGGGAATAGTCAATCATGTTCTCATGTTCCATCAACGTGATTAGTGGAAATAATAATTATCCACTAACAGTCAATAATTATCCTACTAGGAGTCATTAATTATCCTACTAACAGATTAGTTAGTAATTTAATCCTATGAGGCAACTTCCCCATACAGATTTAGGATTTAACTTATTCAATAATTATTAAACCATCAAATACATTAATTATGAGGGCAATAGAAAACTTACAATATAATTTAGGCCACACTAATATTTTAAGTAGAACAAAAGGGCTATTGCTTTGGTCCACCCTCCCTTCATCTGTTTAAAAATAATTAATAGGCCGCCCATGATTTGTCCATATCATGTATTTCAAAGTTCACGGAAAAGTTTTTGCTTTTCAATCTTCTTTTTTCGTTTTTTCAGCCGCTAAATATAGCCAATCTTTTTATCTAACAAATTGTAGTTATTACTTTCTGATAAAAAAAGAGTTGAAAAGGATTATCAAGTCTAATAAGAGAATTGAACCATCAAAAATTATTGTGAAATAGTAAGTAATTGTGAGTATGAAATCACTTTTCATAGATATTGAGCATTAAAACAAGTTTCCAGTTATTCTAGTCTAACTTTAGGATGAACCCCGCCTTAAACTAAGATACTCGACGGACAAAGAGTAAGATGGGAATACTATGTCAAGGTTGAAGAAGTTTATAGAATAATACTGAGTGTAAAAATACAACTCTTTATATTTCTCTTTTCAATTAAATTATGCAGATAGGTAGTTCTTATATAAACCTACAACTATCTATTGTAATATAGGAATAGGATGATACATCCAAATTATAAACTATATGAGAAAAGATATTAGGACACCATTAACGTTATTTTGAATTTTATAAAGACACTTAAACATTACGGGAGTCCTATTATCCCCCTAAACATATTTGGATTGATATTATTTCCTCCATTTTTTATCAATTCCAATTTTGAAGAGCAAGTATTAGTCAGATAGCAATCTTTACTTGACACGTGTTAATTTAATTAAAAATATATTATTTTTTCATTTTTCATTTTTTTAATATTTCTTTTTCCTTTTCCCTTTTTTCTCTTTCTTATTGTTTGACTTTACAATAAACTTCTTGACCTTTCCATACACCCCACCCCTCACACCTCACACACATTTTTTTCTTTTAAGATATAAATACATATCCAAATCTAGTGTCCATCAGAATTGGTCGGATAGAATCGATAATTGTAGAGGCTGGAGGGAGTAATTATTGAATTTTCATAGTGAAATTGGAGGAATATTAGTATGAGTAGTCCATTAAGGTTCGATTTGATTGTTGGATGGTGGATTCTTGATCGAAGTAGACACAACTATTGTTGAGTATTTTTCGGTGAGTTTTTCCAGTAAAATTTCGAACAGGAAAGGTGGATATTTATAGTGGTAGCTATCAATGGAATCGGGGGAGGAGGAGTGGAGGGAGTTCACCGGTCGGTGATGAGCTCATCTATTGAAGTTGATTGTTGTTGCGGCGAGTTCTCGGGTCATTATAGGTGAAAGGAGTGAATGAAACCTCTTTTTCAAAATTGGTCAGTTTTGAAATTAGATATGGAGAAAAGTGTATTTTCATTGATGTATAATGGTATTATTGATGTTGAGGAAGAAGTTTATCAAAGGTGAAAATAATACCAAATAAGTCAGGACATTCCCCCGACTATAACAAAAGAGAACCCAAAAGTATTAAAATAACAAATAAAACTAAGAGAGAGACTAGGTCTTCCGAAGGATGGAGGACTCACCACTTAGACCGCTGACCAATAGGAGTACTAAATCACCTAACGCTACATGGGATCACAAGAAAAGCCCTCGAAACCTACATCATGAAATGAATAGCATCCAAAATGGTCAGTACGGTGAGTATTGTCATGCAACCCAAGAAAAGGGATAAAATATATGCAATTTGCCAAAAGACTGTTAAAACCACATGCACAACAATTATACGTATATATAGAAAGTCGGGGTAGGTTCAAGGGACATATTACATGACCGTTTGAAATCGAATCCCGAAATGTGTAGCTCGCACCATCTTAAAGGCACCCACAAGCTATATTGGTCTGACTTTTCCTCGTGAAAGGGCCCCAGTCCATGTTAGCCGCATATACCGAGGAATAGGCTAAAGCCACCAATAGTTAATTATCCATCCAAAAATAAACTATGTAAATCAAATACAGCGGTTATCTGTATTTCAGGACATGACCTCCCAACATCAGCAAATGTGGTTACCAGTGTTGGTCACCCTAAGGCTACACCTTCTCGGCGAGCTACACAATTTCCTTTAAGCCCAAATTAAAATAGTTTTACACATAACACCAATACCAACCATGAAGTTTTTTATGAAGGCATTTCCGAATTGGTATCATCATACCAATAGACTTGCAATCTATTCTGATTATGCCAAACCATATCCATTTAACCAATTTGACTCCAAATTTTGTATAAAGTCCAAAACCATAGCCCCCAAGGCCATTCTAAAATCTTTTTATCTTCTTACCATTTTATGCAATGCAATATTTGAAAAGATAGTTAAATCATGTAGAATTCTTGTTCAAAGCTAAAATTTAACAATGTGGGTTGAGGTTCATGTCATTATGATGCCAAACTCCATAACTATTATGAAAACCATATTGACAAATTCCACCATTATCATAGGACACAAAAGTAGGTTGTAATCCACCATGAATAAACCATTTAAACAAGAATTAAATAATGCAGGAGCATAGACACAAACCCTCAACCTTGGTTTGAATTAAACAACCAAGAAAACCTGTAAATATCAAGTAATTTTGATGCAATAATATAAGAAGTAAAATAGGGAGTGTACAACATGCCTTTTTGACTAAGGAATTTGAGAAGATCTTGAATTTGAAGCCTTTGAAGTTGAAATTTGAGAAGAACCCTAACTTTATTTCTCTTGAGAGTGGAGAGGATAAAGAGCAATGAGAAACTAATAAGTAATAAGTAAATAGCATTTAAAAAGTGACTTAAGTCATGGAGTAGGGTTTGCGGTGAGGAAAATATCAAAATAACCCAAAAGAAACCAAAAAAATATTGTAGGAATTTCTCAGTTGACAACTAAGTTCACAACTCGTTAGCTTGTTGACCTCTCGTCAACTTAGTCGTCAATCTCTAGTTGAATTTCTGGTTAAGGTTGACTACTTGAGTTGCTAGCTCCTCACCTAGTTGAAAACTCATTAACTTAGTCTTCACTCTCCGACCGACAGACATCCCAAGTAAAATAAGCATCACTTTCTACTCCGATATCAGATTAAGGTGAAATCAGATATGATGGAAAGAAGACTCGAAGATATTTAATTTTCTATATAGTAGTCCACCTAAATTGTTATATTCTAGGAGTAATGGTCATTGTAATATGACCCAAGTTGAAACGTCCACTGAAACTCGATTAGTAGAAAAGTTCTCAACTCATCTTTGAGTTAGGAGATTTTTTTTAATCTCAGCTCATCTCTAAAAGATGTTCCCATACTATACAATTGATCATCACACTTATATTTACATATAAATCATTGGGTCCACATCTATGCATGTAGGAAATACAGTTCAAATTCTATTTCAAAAATGTGGGGTGTTACTTTATCTGTCCCTTGGAATCATTCATCCTCGAATGATGGGTAAGAACTTATTGAAGCTCTAGAAGTATGGAATAAAGGATGTAACTTCAAATTAGGAATTCTCCCTCAATCGAGCATACATAGGCATAAAAAAAAGAGCTTCATGACATCACCAAGTAAATCATGTAAGCACGAATCATGAGATAACGAAACTTTACATAAACATGATATAGGATATGAGGTCTATGGAACATGATCATAACAAGGTTAGGCATGAATTTTCCTAGGAATCCTCGGCCTGATTAAGATTGGTACAAGACACGAACTAATATTCTCACAGAACATAAAAATAGAATAAAAGCATTCTCCCCATCGAATGATACATCTAGTAGTCCTTAAATATAGCCATGCTTTTCAACTATGCTTTCAGCAATGAATACCACATTTCACCATTTTAGTATTATAATTCCCCCATGAAACACATAACTACAAGAGTTAGAGTCTAACAATATATTTCTTCTATGTTAAATCCTAGCCTAGAGTTAAAAGGTGCTAACTTAAGCTGTGGGACCTTATACTCTACACCCCTCCAAGATTACTACTCCATCTTATCTCTATAATCAAACAACCTCGGGTCTTTATCAATGAGTACCATCCTTATAACCCAATGGTTTATGTATCTATCAATCACAATATTCAAGCCCCTTTTTACTACACTCGCTTTATAGATCTCCCCACCAAAAATCAGCTACCTCAATCACTTTCACTAAGATTTTCACCACATATTCCCTTCCTAACTATTTCACATATGAAAGGTTCATATCACTCCTCCATCTTAATCTATAACCTTAGATCAAGTTATCACACCCATAATTTAACAATAAAGAACATCCACTCTCTCATCTAAAACATTACTAAGCTTCCATAGCCACTATCATTCTAATATAAGGAGGGTCACTGAGGGACTAGAGTACAACTATAAAGAATTGGAGGTTTACTTTTCAATTATGACTACTATTTGTCGTACTACTCAAAGTGAGACCCTTGAAATGAGATATGGTATAATAGGCACAAAATACTTTATATCGACCACCTAGATCATAAATAGAGGATCGTTTGGGCATGAACATAACATAGAATGAGTTCTTAGGATCAGGCATAATGAGAAATATGAGTGCATATATCAGGGGTCATATAATATCAAGCTGAGATCCATATATTCAGGGAATAAGATAGGGGTTGCCGTTTAAAGCTATTGCTTCTCATTCTAAGAATTGAGAATGGTCATGAGTTTGCATATATAACATCACTTTGGGCTAATGCATGACATAAAATGAGTTCGTAACATATGAAGAGTATAGTTTCTTAGAACTAAGCATAAAGTGAGACATGAGTTTATATATCATGAGCGTCGTAACATAGAACTTGAATGCTTGGAAGCTTAGCTTTTGTAGAACCGTTATTACTTCTAATTCAAGGGTCGAAACATAGATATAAGTTGTATATAATACTCGAACCTTAAAAACAACTTGAATACATAAGACATTGGTAGAATGCCCTCTAAAATTGAAATAGGAGGAATTTTCTAGAATAAGAATAGTTATCATTACTCTTCCCAGACACTCACTACCATGAGAAAATTCTAGATTTGACATAGTTCATCATCTTCCCCTTAGCTCAAATGTCACTATCCTAGAGTTGTGGACATTCCCTCTCATTAAATCTAAGCACAACACCTAGAATAATAGTGTACCACCATATACATGAACGCCAAACTCCCTTGATAACTATAATCTGAGGGCACTATCTTTTAGAGATATTACTCTTAACTTATGCTAGGTTCCATAGTCATCACCCTATAGCTCGCACTCTCATTAGAATATACATCCATACTTTTTAACACATAAAAATCCATTCTTAACTCCTTAATAAAACTAGCATTAAACCTCTAATCACGTAAACTCACTAACTTAAAAAAAAATTAAAACCATACCAAAGGCTCACATCATCTATCTATATTTTCCCCAATTTAGCTCTAAAAGGACATCGTATAACAAATCTTTAGACTTCTTTATACAAGAAATTCAAGAATAAAAACTAGGCACACATGGCACCTATACACTTAAACCCTCACCTAACTACATGCTACCTAGGGTTCTACTTATTCTTATAAACCTAACGTTGCTATAAACCCAGTGACTTGGCCACAATTCATTATTTTACTATCTTCAAGCTAACATTCTTATCACCACAACAAACATCTAAAGTTCAAGCTTATCATCTATTACAAATCATGATTTGCCAATGAAACATCCCATATTCTATACTTGTCCATCAAAATATATATGACAACTGATCCATCAAAATTCTTTGTTGCACTTAACTATGGCCTACAAGCATATCTTCTTCATAATATTAATACTACACCTAAATCTTGGCTACACATCTTCTCACCTACTAAACTAGCTTACAATTTCTAGCTAAAAAGATCAAGGGACTCTTGGAGTAGTAAGACCACTTAATCAGGATAGTCAATTTTAATCTTATAATACAACCCATTTCAGTATATTAGCACATTCTTCTTCTTCTTCTTCTTCTTCACATCACATCTACTTATCCAGACATACCTTTAAAATACCTTCAAAATTCTATACATCACTGAGTCCCCCTTTCTAAGATTCTCCAAAGAAGTTTAAATTTATAAATTACTAGCCACTCCGTACTTTCATTAATAACCTATGATTAATTTTTACTACTACACGAACTATCCATCATGAGCTTCTTCCCTATTTTAAATAAATTCTAAATCACCATAACTAATACTTCCTCTACTAACTACTATAAAATCCACACATCTTCCTTCAACCATAGTGTATCACCATAAGAGCATACCACCCACAATACTCACTGAATGGCTACATGGGTACAACTATTTTTTTCTCTCAAAAGTTACTCACACCCTGTATTCTAAACTTATGAATTCATATCACTAACCTTGGGATCATCTTACTATTCATAGGTCATAACACCCTAATTTATTCTATCTCTCAGGTGGAAATACTATCCTAACATTCAGATATTGTAACACCCCAGATTTTGACCTCTAAAAATTTCTTGATTTTTATACTTACTGCTAGGTAATGACTCACCCAACGAATCGTGAAGACTCATTATGAGTCATAGGGTTCAAGTTGTAGGCAAACCAATGATAAATGTCCAAATTACTGTTGATGTCACGACCTCAACCTTACAAGTCGTAAGGTGAGGTCACGAGTCATAGGGTGTGACTCATGACCCTAGCGGTAAGGTTTCCCTGAGTCACTACCTAGACTACGAGTCCAGGCAATGACTCGTACATAGATGTCATGGGACTGGGCACAGTTTTTCCTACACTTTCTCATTTAAGGGCAAATTAGTCTTTTTTTCCCATTTAATTTGTATTCCATGACTTAAAACGCTCTTGTAGACTAATTATCATCAAATTATAATAACATAAACCCTATTCTTCTCTCAAAATTCTCCAAGCAAGAACAATTAGGGTTTTCAAGGGATCGAGCATTCAAGCTTCCAATTTGTGATTTCTCTTTAATTTGCTTGGTATCCTAGACATATACCTCTTCTCTAAAGCTTGTTTTGTTAAAATAATGTATTTAAGAATATTATCCATGTGATTTAGCTGTTGATTTCAAAGTTGGGTTGAGTGATTTTGGGTACTATTGATTGAATTGCTTTTTCCATGGCTTTTGTGAATCATTTATGTTTTGAAGTGGCAGCTTTTGAACTAATTAGGTGCAAAGACATAGTAAATAGGAATAGGAGGTTGAGGATACCCCCAGGTTGATTTGATAAATTTAAGGGGGTCATGTATTCCCCTAACTTTATGGATTTTGGTAATTGAATTGGTAACAACCTCAACACAACCTTATGAAATTGATTTTGAAATATAGATATATGTATATTGAAACCAAATTTGAAACTTTTGCATTGCATCAAAGACTAATGAAATACAAATGAATTTGAACGGCCTTTCTGGCCGTGAATTGATTTTAAATTAAACTATGGGGCTCGTGGATTCCCCCAAGTTACTGAATAATTGGATCATGGTAGTAGTAGATTCCCCCATGTTGATGGTAAATGAAAATGGGATAATGATATTATCTTGCAAACATAATTGGTATGATGATACCAATATGTTTAAATGTTTTAAATGGGATTAAAGGGGGTTGTGTAGCTGGTCGTAAAGGTGGAGGTCCCGAGGGCACGATACTGGAAACCCACGTTTGCCAAAATGGGGGTTGGTCTTAATGATTGTGTGCTTATGTCACAGCTTATATATATTTATCATGGATTAGTGAAGGGTCGTAGATACCAAGACTTATTTGATACCTTCAGTTCGTGCGACTAACATACAATGGGGCACTACAGGTGGGAGGAACCGGATCCATATAGCCCATGGGTACCTTTATGACTGTTGAAGCTGCACAGTCGAGGTTAATATTTTAAACCTTATGCTAAACCTTGTTCCCTATCCCGAAATTGCATATATATATATATATATATATATATATGTATATGATTGTGTGCATATGGTTTTGAAATAATTTTGGACTGATTGATCGCGATATTATTTTATTCCTTCCCTGAGTTACATGCTAGCTCTCAAGCCGCTAACCATCCTAGAATGCTATATCCACATGTAATGCAGGGTCTGAAGGCACTTCTGTTTCCTGCGCAATGGTAGGTGATTTTTGGATTGTCCATGAATCAGGTTTGAAGTGCTGAGCTTCCATTTTTTAGAAGGCCCTCACTTTTTTGTCTTGTCTTTACTTATGTCTTAGACTATTTTGGTGGGTTTTTGTTTTGCTATGGTCAAGGGAATGTCCCGACTTAGGTTGATGTTTGGTTTCTTAGATAATTTTGTGGATTAAGTGTGGGTGGATTGTATTATGGATTCTTAGATCCTTCTTGGTATTGATTTATCTATCTTGTTATATGTTCAGAACTCATTTCTATCTTGTTATATGTTCGGAACTCATCTCTATCATGTTATTTGTTCGAAACTCATCCGCCGCTAGTTATGTTGTGTTCTGGTTGGCTAGGATAATGGGGTGGTCTCCGGTCCTTGGCGGATGTGAGATACCCATCACGACTAGGACCTTATTTGGGTCATGACAAATACATACCTTTCCCCTTAAGTGGGTCATCTACAATAAAGTTTTGAAAGTGACTGAATATGCCTCTTACCTCAAGCAGAAATGCATGATTCATAAAGATACAGGGATACACTTGAATCCATACACTTTGATACACCAATGGACTTCTTTCAAGTCCTTGTGCTTATTCATAACTTTTTAGTAACTTAATCATGAAGGACCACATGGCTAGGAATCTAGGCTTTTTGCACTTGTATCACCTTGATAATAGGGCACAACGAAGAAAATAGAGCAAGGAAGAAATTTTGGATAACTTTCATATGGGAAACACTACTACACAATCTAGAGTATGAAAGAATAAGAAACATTTCCTAAATGTCTCGTAGCCTCCCTCTTATAAGTGTGGCGTGCTACACACCCATAAAAAGGACTCTACTTGTCATAGCTTTGTATACACCCAACAACCCTGAATCGTGCTTTGATACCAACCTTGTCACGATCAAGCCAGGGCCTAGTTATGACGGGTATCCCAAGCCGACCAAGGTCGGAGATGACCCTCTTATCCTTATCTCAAGAGCATAATAATAATAAATAGTGGAAGCCACCCAAGATAATAAGAGAAATATATAAATCCAAAGAAATTTATAAAGTCAAAATTAAATGCACTATGATACCTCAACAGTGTCCACAAAGGCCTTAATCCAAAAAATACCAACTAAGTCAGGACATGCCCCCGACTATAACAAAAGAGAACCCAAAAGTACTGAAATAATAAATAAAACTAAGAGAGAAACTAGGCCATCCGAAGAATAGAGGGCCCACCACTTCGACCACTGATCAACAGGAGTACCGAATCACCTAACACTGCATGGGGTCACAAGAAAATCCCTCAAAACCTATATCATGAAATGACGTTGCGTCCTGCGATGTTCAGTATGGCGAGTACTGGCATGCAACTCAAAAAAAGGGATAAAATATATGCAATTTGCCAAAATCCTGTCAAAACCACATGCACAAAAATTATAAGTATATATAAGATGTTTGGGTAGAGACTAGGGGCATGTTACATGGTCTTATGAAACTTAATCCTGAAATGTGTAGCTCACACCGACCTAATGTCACCCACAGGCTATATGGATCCGAATCCCCATGTCAAAAGAGCCCCAGTACATGTTAGCCACATGTACCAAGGAATAGGCTAAAGCCACCTATAGTCAATTAGCCTCCCAAAATTAATTTGTGTAAAGCAAACATAACGATTATCCATATTTCTGGACATGACCTCCCAATGTCGACAAATGTGGTTTCCAGTGTTGGTTCCCTTGAAACAACACTTTCTCGATGAGCTGGATAATTATTTTTAAGACAAAATTAAAATAGTTATACACATAACACTAGTACCAACCATGTTGTCTTTTATTAAGGCATTTCGGAATTAATATCATCATGCCAATAGACTTGCAAAATATTCAAATAATACCAAACCATAAGCATTTAACCAATTTAACTCCAAATTCCGTATAAAGTCCAAAACCCTATCCTCCAAGATCATTGAAAAACCATTTTATATTTTTACCATTTAATGCAATGTAATATTTCAAAAGATAGTTAAATCATGTAGAATTCTTGTTCAAATCCAAAATTTAACAATATGGGTTGAGGTTCATGTCATTATCGTGCCAAAATCCATAACCATTACGAAAACCATATTTCCAAATTCAACCATTACCATGGGACACAAAACCAAGTTATAATCCACAATTCACACCATGAATAAACAATTTAAACAAGAGTTAAACAATGCAAGAGTATGGCAACCAAAAACCCTAAACCTTGGTTTTAATTAAACAACCAAGAAAACCTATAAATATCAAGTAATTTTGATGGAATAATATAAGAAGTAAATTAGGGAGTGTAAACCATGCCTTTTTAACTGAAGAAATTTGAGAAGGTCTTGAATTTGAAGACCTTGAAGTTGAACTTTGAGAAGAAACCCTAGTTTTAATTCTCTTGAGAGAGGAGAAAAAGTGATAAGGAACTCATAACTAATGAGCAAAATAGCGTCTAAAGAGTGATTCAAGTTGTAGA
This sequence comes from Capsicum annuum, assembly GCF_002878395.1. Classification (NCBI taxonomy): domain Eukaryota; kingdom Viridiplantae; phylum Streptophyta; class Magnoliopsida; order Solanales; family Solanaceae; genus Capsicum; species Capsicum annuum. The sequence continues at coordinate 55,678,030 of NC_061119.1, read as the reverse complement.
GTAGGGTTTGGGGTGAGGAAAAGACCAAAATACCCCTAAAGAATAGGGTTTGGGGTAAAGAAAAGACCAAAATATCCAAAAAAAATAGAAAAATATTGCAGGAATTTCTCAGTTGACAACTAATTTGACAACTCGTTAGCTTATTTATGGATCACCAACTTAGTCACCAATCTCTAGATGAATTTGGATATTTTCTAGTTATGATTGATGACTTGGGTCAACAGCTCATCAACTTAGTCGTCACCCTCTGGCAGACAGACACTCCCAAGTTAAAAGAATATAACTATTAAATCTGATATCAATTTAAGGTAAAATCAGATTTGTTGGAAAGAAGACTCAAGGATTTTTCATTTGGTATATTTTAGGCCACTTAAAGCGTTATATTATAGAAGTAATAGTAATTGAAAGTTGACCTAAGTTGAAACGTCCACTGAAACTCAATCGATAGAAAAGTTCTCAACTCATCTTTGAGTTAGGAGATTTTTATGATCTCAATTCTTCTCAAAAGATGTTCCCACACTATAGGAATCCTTAACCTGATAAGATTGGTACAAGACACGAACTGAGATTCTCACTAGATAAAAAATAGGATAGAAGCTTTCTCTACCTCAAATCATACGTCTAATAGCCCTAAAATATAGCCACACTATTCAACTTGTCTTTCAGCCATGAATACCACATTTCACTATTTTAATCTTATAATTTCCCCATGAAACACATAACTATAAGATTTGGAGTCTAACTACATATTTCTTCCATGTTAAAGCCTAACCAACAATTAAAAGGTGATAGTTTAAGCTATGAGACCCTACACTCTACACCTCTTCAAGAATACTACTCCATCTTATCACTACAGTCAAACAATCTTAGGTCTTAATTAAGGAGTACCAGCCTCATAACCCAATGGTTTTGTATATCTATCAATCCCAACATTCTAGCCTTTTTTATTACGCTTGCTTTATGGATCTCCCTACTAAAAACCAGCTACCTCAATCACTTTTACAAAGATTTTCACCACATATTTCCTTTCTACCTATTTCACATAATAAAAGTTCATATCACCCTTTGTATTTATCTATAACCTTAGCTCTAGTTTTCACACCCACAATTTCACAATAAACAACATCCTATCTCTCATCTAAAACATTACTACACTTCTATATCTATTATCATCCTAACATTAGAAAGGTCACTGAGGGACTAGAGAACAACCATCAAGAATTAGAGGGTTACTTCTCAATTATTACTCCGATTTGTCGTACTACTCACGGCGAGACCCATGAAATGAGATACGGAACAATAGGCATGGAATACTTCATAGCAACCACATAGATCATAAATAGAGGATTGTTCAAGAATGAACATAATATAGCATGAGTTCTTCAGATTGGGCACAGTGAGAAACATGAGTGCATATGTCATAGGTCATATAACATCAAGCCAAGATTCATATATTCAAAGAATAAGATAGGGGTAGCCGCTTAAAGCTATTGCTTCTCATTCTAAGAAATGAGAATAGTCATGAGTTTGCATATATAACATCACTTTGGGCTAAGACATGACATAAAATGAGTTGGTAACATATGGAGAGTATTATTTCTAAGAACTAAGCATAAAGTGAGACATGAATTTATGGATCATGAGTGTCATAACATAATCTTGAATACTTGGAAGCTTGGATTTCTTAGAACCTTTATTGCTTCTAGTTCAAGGGTCAAAGCAAGGACCTAAATTTTATATAGGATTCGGACCTTAGGCACAGGAACAAATTAAATACATAAGACATTGGTAGAATGCCCTATTAAATCGAAGTAGGAGGAATTTTCTAGAATAAGAACAATTATCATGACTCTTCTCTAAAACTCACCACCATGAGAAAATTTCAGATCTGGCTTAGTTAATCATCTCCACCATATCGCAAAGGTCACTATCCTAGACTTGTGGACATATTATCTCACTAAATCGAAGGACAACACCTAGCCTGATGGGGTATCAACATACACATGAACACTAAACTCCCTTGATAACTATAATCTGAGAGCACTACCTTTTAGGGATGTTACTCTTAAATTTTACTAGGTTCCATATAGTCATCACCCTATAGCTCTCACTCTCATTAGCATATACATCCATACCTTTTTAACACATAACTATCCATTCTCCACTCCTTAATAAAACTAGCATTAAACTTCTAATCGTGTAACCTCACAACTTAGCTAAATTTTTAAAACCATAGCAATGGCTCATATCATCTATCTCTATTTTCCCCAATTCAGCTCTAAAGGACACACCATATAACAAATTCTTAGACTTCTCCATACAAGAAGTTCAAGAATATGAACTAGGCACACATGGCACCTATACACTTAAACCTTAAGCTAACAACATGCTACCTTTAGATCTACTTATTCTTATAAACCTAATGCTTTTATCCACCTAGTGATTCAGCCACAATTCATTATTTCACTATCCTCGAGCTAACATTCTTATCACCACAATCAACATCTAAAGTTCAAGCATATCATCTATTACCAATCATGATTTACTAATGAAACATCCTATATTCTATACTAGTCCATCAAAATATATACGACAATTGATCTATCAAAATTCCTTATTGCACTTAACTTTGGCCTACAAGCACATCTTCTTCACAACATTACTACTATACCTTAAGCTTGACTACACATCTCCCTACTTACTAGAATGGCTTACAACTACTATCTAAAAAGATCAAGGGACTATCGGGTGGAAATACTACCCTAACATTCATATACATACCTTCTCCCATAAGCGGGATGTCCACAATAAAGTTTTTGAAAGGGACTGAATACTCCTTCTACCTCATGCTAAAATGCATGATTCATAAAGATAGAAGAATACCCTTGTATCCATACATTTTGACGCACTAATGGACTCCTTTTAAGTCCTTGTGCTGATTCATTACTTTTTGAGAACTCAATTGAGACGGACCACATTGCTAGGAATCTAGGATTTTTGCACTTGTATCACTTTGATAATGGGGCACAACCAAGAAAATTATGCAAGGAAGGAATTTTGGATAACCTTCATAAGGACAATACTACTGCACGATCTAGAGTATGAAATAATGAGAAATATTTCCTAAATTTCTCATAGCCTCCCCCTTACTCAATACGGCTTTGTGTATACCAGCGACCCTGAATCATGCTTTGATACGAGGCTAGTTAGGACCCGAACCAAGGTTTGATCATGATGGGCATCCCAAGACATACAAGGTCGGAGATGAACCCCTTAGCTTTACCTCAAGAGCACAATAATAACAAACAGAGAAATCCAACCAAGATAATAAGAGAAATATATAAATCCAAAGAAAGTTTAAAAGTCATAATCAAATCCACATGATATCCCAACACTATCCACAAAAGCCTCTAATCAAAAGAATACCAACTAAGTCGGGACATGCCCCCGACTATAACAAAAGAGAACCCAAAATTATTGAAATAATAGGGATCACCACTTCGACCGCTGACTAATAGGAGTATCGAATCACCTAACATTACACGGAGTCACAAGAAAAGCCCACAGAACCTATATGATAAAATGATGTAGTGTCCAGGGATGGTCAGCACTGGCATGCAACCCTAGAAAAGGGATAAAATAAATACAATTTTCCAAAAGCCAATTGAAACTACATGCATAACAATTATACGAATATATAAGATGTCGGGGTAGATTCAAGGGACATGTTACATGGCCATTTGAATCTTAATACTAAAATGTTTACCTCGCACCGACGTAAAGGTACCCACATGCTATTTGGGTCCAGCTCGCTCTGTCACAATAGCCCTAATCCATGTTAGCTGCATGTACCGAGGAATAGGCTAAAGCCACCAATAGTCACTAAGCCTCCAAAAAATAAACTGTGTAAAGCAAACACAATAGTTATCAGTATTTTAGGACAAGACCTCCCAACGTAAAAAAATGCAGTTTCCATTGTTGGTGCCCCCGAGATAACACCTTCTCACTGAGCTACACAAATATCTTTAAGCCTAACGGAAAACATTTTAACACATAACACCAATACCAACCATGGAGTCTTTTCTTAACATATTTCCAAATTAGTATCGTAATACAATAGACTTGTAAGCTATCCTAATTATGCCAAATCATAACAATTTAACCAATTTGACTCCAAATTTTGTATTAAGTCTAAAACCATAGCCCCCAAGGGAATTCCAAAACCTTTTTATCTTTTTACCATTTAATGCAATGCAATATTTCAAAAGCTAGTTAAATCATGTAAAATTTTAGTTCAAAGCCAAAATTTAACAATGCGGGTTGAGGTTCATGTCATTATCATGCCAAAATCCATAACCATTATGAAAAGCATATTGCCAAATTCCACCATTATCATGGGAAACAAAATCAAGTTGTAATCCATAACTCACCCCATGAATAAACTATTTAAACAAGAATTAAATAAAAAACCCTTAAACCTAGTTTGAATTAAACAACCAAGAAAACCTATAAATATCAAGTAATTTTGATTCAATAATATAAGAAGTAAATTAGGGAGTGTTCAACATGCCTTTTTGACTGAAGGAATTTGAGAAGATCTTGAATTTGAAGCCTTTGAAATTGACCTTTGAGAAGAAACGCTAGTTTTAATTCTCTTGAGAGTGGAGAGGAGAAAGACCGATGAGAAACTAATAACTAATGAGTAAATAATATTTAAAGAGTGATTTAAGTCATGGAGTATGCAACTTAGTCATCAGTTGATAGCTAAGTTGACAACCCGTTAGCTTGTTGATGGCTCGTCAACTTAGTCGTCAATCTCTAGATGAATTTGGACATTTTCTGGTTAAGGTTGATGACTTGAGTTGATAGCTCATCAAATTAGTTGTCACTCTCTGGCAGACAGACACTCCCAAGTAAAATGAGCATAACTTTCTACTCTGATATTGAATTAATGTGAAATTGAATGAGTTGAAAATAAGACTATAAGATCTTTCTTTTGGTATATAGTAGACCACCTAAATCGTTACATTCTAAGAGTAATGGTCATTGGAAGTTGACCCAAGTTGAAACGTCTACTAAAACTCAATCAGTAGAAAAGTTCTCAACTCATTTTTGAGTTAGATGATTTTTACGATCTCAATTCATCTCCAAAGATGTTCCTACACTATAGAATTGATCATCACACTTTTATTGACATAGAAATCATTGGTTTTGGGTCTGTGCACATAATAATGATAGTTAAAATTCTAGCTCAAAAATCTGGGGTGTTACAATATCTCCCCCTTGGAATCAATCATTCTCGAATGATGGGTAAGAACTTATTGAAGCTATAGAAGTATGGAATAAAGGATATAACTTCACATTAAGAATAGTCCATCAACAGAACATACATAGGCATCTACAGAAAAGAGCTTTATGAGATCACCAAGTAAATCATATAAGCATGAATCATGAATTAACGAGACTGGACATAAACATGATATAGGACATGAGTTATATGGAACATAATCATAACAATGTAAGGTATGCATTTTCCTAGAAATCCTTGACCTTATTAAGATTGGTACAAGAAACAAACTGAGATTCTCACAGTACATAAAATTAGAATAGAAGTATTCTCTACCTTAAATGATACGTCTAATAGCCCTTAAATATAGCCACACTTTTCAACTATACTTTCAACCATGAATACCACACTTTACTATTTCAATCTTATAATTCCCTAGGAAACACATAACTACAAGAGCTAGAGTTTAACTGCATATTTCTTCTATGTTAAAGCCTAACCCGCAGTTAAAAGGTGCTAGCTTAAGCTATGAGACCTTATTCTCTACACCCCTTCAAGAATACTATGCCATCTTTTCATTATAGTCAAACAACCTCAGGTCTTAATCAAGGAGTACAAGCCGTATAACCTAATGGTTTTTGTAACTGTTAATCACAAAATTCAAGCCATTTTTTATTACACTCACTTTATGGATCTCCTCACTAAAAATCAGTTACCTCAATCACTTTCATAAAGATTTTTACCACATACTCCTTTCCTAACTATTTCACATAACCAAAGTTCATATCACTCCTCCGTTTTTATCTATAACCTTAGCTCAAGTTGTCACACCTATAATTTTATAATAAAGAACATTCACTCTCTAATCTAAAATATTACTATACTTCTATAGCCACTATCATCCTAACATAAGGAGGACATCAAGAATTGAAGGGTTACTTCTCGATTATGACTCTTATTTGTCGTACTACTCAACGTGAGACCCGTGAAATGAGATATGGTACAATAGGCATGAAATACTTCATAGCAACCACCTAGATCATAAATAGATGATGTTCAGGCAAAAACATAACATAACATGAGTTCTTCGAATTGGCCACAGTGAGAAACATTAGTGCATATATCATGGGTCATATAACATCAAGCCATGATTTATATATTCAGGGAATATGATAGCGGTTACCATTTAAATCTATTGTTTCTCATTCTAAGAACTGAGAATGGTCACGAGTTTGCATATATAACATCACTTTGGGCTGAGACATGACATAAAATGAGTTAGTAATATATGGAGAGTATAGTTTCTTAGAACTAAGCATAAAGTGATACATGAGTTTATGGATCATGAGTTTCATAACATAGATATTGAATACTTGGGAGTTTGTCTTTCTTAGAGCTGTTATTGCTTCTTGTTCAAGGGTCGAAGCAAGGCCATAAGTTGCATACTAGTCTCGGACCTTAGGAACAGGCACACTTTGAATACATAAGACATTGGTAAAATGTCCTCTTAATGAATGTATTCTCCAATTAAATCAAAGCACAACACCTAGAATAAAGGGGTTTCACTGAATGCTAAACTCCCCTGATAACTATAATCTGAGGACACTACCTTTTAGGGATATTACTCTTAAATTTTGCTAGGTTTCGTACTCATCACCCTATAGATCACACTCTCATTAGCATATGCATCCACACTTTTTAACATTATAATGCATTCTCCACTCCTTAATAAAACTAGCACTAAACTTCTAATCGCATAACCTCAGAACTTAATAAAAATTTTAAAACCATACCAAGGGATCATATTATCTATCTATATTTTCCCTAATTATGCTCTAAAGGATGCCATTTAATATCTCCTTAAACTTTTCCATGCAAGAAATTCAAGAATATGAACTAGGCACACAGGACACCTATACACTTAAACCCTCATCTAACAACATGTTACCTTAGGTTCTACTTGTTCTTATAAACCTAATGCTCTTATCCACCCAGTGGCTTAGCCACCATTCATTATTTTACTATCATCGAGCTAACATTCTTATCACCACAATCAACATCAAAAGTTCAAGCCTATTTTCTATTATCAATCATGATTTTCGAATGAAATATCCCATATCCTATACTAGTCCATCAAAACAAATATGATAATTGATCCATCAAAGTTCTTTATTATACTTAAATATGGCCTACAAGTACATCTTCTTAACAATATTACTACTACACCTTAAGCTTGACTACACATCTCCTAACCTACTAGACTGGCTTACAAATACTAGCTAAAATGATCAAGGGACTCTCGGAGTAGTAAGACCACATAATGAGGATAGTCGATCTTAATCTTATAACATAACCCATTACGGTCTATTAGCATATTCTCCTTACTCACATCACATCTACTTATCCAGGCATACCTTTAAACTACCTTCAAAATTATATACATCACTGAGTCTCCCTTTCTAAGATTCCTCAAAGAAGTTTAAATTTATAAGTTATTAGCCACTTTGCCCTTTCATTCACAACCTATGATTAATTTTTACTACTACACGAACTAGCCATCATGAGCTTTTTCTCCATTTCAAATAAATTCTAAATCACCGTAACTAGTCACTTCCTCTACTAACTACTATAAAATATACATATCTTCCTGCAACCATAGAATCACTATAAGAGCGTACCACCCCTAACACTCACTTAATGCCTATACGAATACAACTATTTTTTAACTCAAAAGTTACTCTCAGCCTGGCTTCTAAACTTATGATTTCATAACACCAACCTTAGGATCATCTTACTATTCATAGGCCATAACACTCTACCCTCCCCAGACCCCACTATATGGGAATATACTGGGTTTGTTTTTGTTGTTGTACTTAAGAGGGATGTCTACAATAAAGTTTTTTAACGGTACTGAATACTCATGTTACCTCAGGTTGAAATGCATGATTCATAAAGATATAGGGACACACTTGAATCCATACACTTTGATGCACTAATGGACTCCTTTGAAGTCCTTGTACCGATTCATAACTTTTTGATGACTCAATTGAGAAGGACAACATCGCTAGGAATCTAGGATTTTACATTTGTATCACCTTGATAATGGGCCACAACCAAGAAAATTAAGCAAGAAATGAATTTTGGATAACTTTTATATGGACAACACTACTACACGATCTAAAGTATGAAAGAATGAGAAAAATTTCCTAAATGTCTCGTAGTCTCTCCCTTATAAGTGTGGCACACTACATACCCATAAGAGGGACTCTACTCGGCATGGCTTTGTGTATACCAAGTGACCCTAAATCTGCTCTGATCCCAAGCTAGTCATGACTCAAACTAAGGCCTTGTTGTGACGGGAATCCCAAGCCAACTAAGGCCAAAGATGACCCCTTTAGCCTTATTTCAAGATCACAATTATAATAAATAGCAGAATCCAACCTAGATAATAAAAGAAATATATAGATCCAAAAAACGTTTGAGAGACAAAATTAAATCCACATGATACCCTAACACTTTTCACAAAAGCCTCTAATCAAAAGAATACCAACTAAGTCGGTACATGCCTCGACTATAACACAAGAAAACCCAAAAGTATTAGACTAGGCCTTTCAAAAGATGAAGGGCTCAACACTTCACTCTCTGATCAACAGGAGTACAGAATAACCTAACTACGCGAAGTTACAGAAAAATCCCTCAGAATATACATCATGAAATAATATAGCATCCAGGGACTGTCAGTAGGGCGATTATTGGCATGCAACCCAAGAAAAGGGATAGTATATATGCAATTTGCAAGAAGCTAGTCAAACCCACACGCACAACAATTATACGTATATAAAGAATGTCAGGGTAGGGGCAAGGGACATGATACATGACCATTTGAAAACATAATTCTGAAATGTGTAGCTCGCACCGACCTAAAGGATCCCATGGGCTATATAGATCCGGCCCCTCCTATCGAAAGGGCCTCAGTTCATGTTAGCCGCATGTACCGAGTAATAAGATAAAGCCACCAATAGTCAATTAGCCTTCAAACAATAAATTGTGTAAAGCAAACACAGTATTCATCCATATTTCAGGACAAGATCTCCCAATGTCGGCAAACGTGATTCTCAGTATTAGTCCCCTTGGGACAACACCTTCTCGGTGAGCTACATAATTTCCTTTAAGACCAAGATAAAATAGTTTTACACATAACACCAATACCAACCATGGATTATTTTATTAAGGCATTTCTAAATTGGTATCGCCATATCAATAGACTTGCAAGTTGATCTAATTATACCAAACCATAACCATTTAACTAATTTGAGTCCAAATTCTGTATAAAGTCCAAAACTATAGCCCCCAAAGGCATTCCAAAACCTTTTTATCTTTTTACCATTTAATGCAATGGAGTATTTCAAATGCTAGTTAAATCATGTATAATTCTTATTCAAAGCCAAAGTCTAACAATGTTGGTTGAGGCTCTTATCATTATCACACCAAAATCCATAACCATGATGAAAACTATATAGTCAAATTCCACCATTACCATGGGGCATAAAATTATATTGTAATCCATCATTCAAACCATGAACAAACCATTTAAATAGGAATTAAACAATGCAAGAGTATGGCCACCAAAAACCCTTAACCCTGGTTTGAATTAAACAAATAATAATACCTGTAAATATCAAATAATTTTTTAATTCAATAATATAAGAAGTAAAATAGGGAGTGTACAACTTGCCTTTTTGACTGAAGGAATTTGAGAAGATCTTGAATTTGAAGCCTTTGAAGTTGAACTTTGAGAAGAAACACTAGTTTTATTTCTCTGTAGAGTTGAGAGGAGAAAGAGCGATGAGAAACTAATACCTAATGATTAACTAGCATTCAAACAGTGATTTAAGTTGTGGATTAGGATTTATGGTGAGGAAACGACCAAAATACCCCTAAAAATGAAAAATATTGTAGAAATTTCTTGGTTGACAACCCGTTAGCTTGTTGACAGCCCGTCAACTTAGTCGTCAATCTGTAGCTGAATTTGGATATTTTTTGGTTAAGGTTGACAAATTGAGTTGACAGCTCGTCAACTTAGTCGTCACTCTCTAACTGACAGACACTCCCAAGTAAATGCATAACTTTCTACTCCGCTATTAGATTAAGGTAAAATTGAATGTGTTATAAGGAACACTCATAGATCTTTCATTTGATAGATATTACGCCACCTAAATCATTATATTCTAGGAGTAATGGTCATTGAAAGTTGACTCAAGTTGAAACGTCCACTAAAACTGCATCGGTAGAAAAGTTCTCAACTCATCTTTGAGTTAGGAGATTTTTATTATCTCAACTCATCTCCAAAGATGTTTTCACACTATAAAATTAATCATCACACTTATATTGACATAGAAATTTTTGACTTCGGATCTATGCACATAGGAACAACGGTTTAAATTTTAACCCAAAAATGTGGGGTGTTACATTATTGAAAATAGAGACTGGGACATACAGGAGAAATAAAAAAAAGGCTAAAAACTTTAAAAAGATTAAAATATTTTTTTAGAAAAAGAAAAAATATATTTATAAAGAAAAAATCTGTACAAACAAAAGATTTAATTATCTTTTAAATTCTTCACTCTCTTTTTAAGAGAGTGGATTCACTCTCTATGCCATGTGGCAAAAAAAGAGGTTATAATATAATTTTAAAATTGTTTAAAGGGATAATAGGACGCCCACAAACTTTTAGTGTCTTTTTGAAAATTTGAAATAACTTTAATGGTGTCTGTATATCTTTTCTCAAATTATATCAAACTAATCTATTGCAAATATAATAACTTTAGAATTCTATATCCTAAGTTAATTCGGATATGCTATACATTTCTGTTTATTGTCCTCCCTCAAGCTGGACAATGGCAATGATACAACTCCAAGCTTGCTCCAGAGTTCATGTAAACGAATATTTTGTCTTCTGGGTTTGCAAAATCATGACTTGATCAGTATGATCTTTCTCGCTATCCTCTTCTCTCATATTGTACCCTTTTAATGTATTAACAAACTAAATGAAGGCTGGATATGCAATTTTTTAGAATAAAAATCTTCAAGATTTTGTATTTATTTCCAAGACATTTAGCAAAATTTATAACCTTGTTATCTTTCTCTAGCGGTTTGTGTATAGTGGTGAAACTAACAAAAATTTCTCTGAATTCTTTTGTGTCTTTATCTACAGAGCTCATCTTGATACTTTGAATTTGTTGCTTCAATTGAAGTTTCTTATCTTTGATAACTTGTAGATAATTATTCTCAAGATTCTCCCAAATTTGTTTGGTCGAAATACGGCCAATAATAAGGAACATTGACTTTTCAACCATGATTTCAGTTAGCCAACTTCTCACCAAGATGTCTTTTTCTTTCTGTTATATGAATTTAGGGTTGATGTCTTCTTCACCCTTTTCATTTACCAAATTAATCTTAGATATTTATTCATCCATAATAATGTCATCAATCTTCATCATCTCCATCAATAGGCTTATTTGGGTCCTCATAACAATATAATTAGAGGATTTCTGTCTTATAGGAAATATTATGAATTGATTGAGAGATTCTAATGTAAGGGAGAATGTGGACGGAGATGAATCAGACATTAAAGAACATGCAACAAGGTTCAAGTTACAAAATAACTTAGGTTAGAAACTAATCTCTGATATCATGAAGAAGTTTATAGAATAATATTGAGTGTAAAAATACGACTCTTTTTATTTCTCTTCTAGACTAACTCATGCACATAGGTAGTTCTCATATAGACCTACAACTATTTGTTGTAATATAAGATAAGGATTCTACATCTTAATTTTAAACTATATCAAACTAATCGAAAATATATTAATGTTAGGAATTGATTCTCTACCTAATTCTATATCCTAAGCTAATTCGACTCTGCTATACGTTATCAGAGGGTGAATAGGCATTTGGCGGTAGGATTGGGGATCCCCATTTGAAGTTTTTATTTGAAATCAATTCATATTTATGAAACCTGTACAAAATTTTAATTTCAATTTCAAATTTCAAGCTTTTCACAAATAAGGATTCCAAATTTCAAATGTAGAACTTGATTGATACCTATTTTGCAAGAAAAGATCCATAATTTTACATTTTGTGAGCAAAGGACACATGCTTGATGTCAAGAGACTGTTTGTACCACATGAGAGAATTATACTAAAGAATAGCTAGTTACTACTTTGTTGATTTATTGGGACATTGAATTTTTATAAAATTATGTATATTTAAAAATTTGTAATAACATATAATCGATAATATTTATTGGTAAAGAAACATGAAGATTTATGATTTATTATTTAGTATGCATGCATAAATATATATATATATATATATATATATATATATTTAAATTTTTATAATAATATATAATCTATAATAATTATTGGTAAAGGAAACATGAAAGATCTGTGTTTTATTAATTTGGTATGTTAAACTATTTAGATACTTTATTTATAAATTGTGGTTTGCATATGTGATAAGAACATGTAAGAATTTGAGAAGTTAAAATAGCTTTCACAATTGCGAGGTTTCATGTGTGCGCGTGTATATATGTGTGTGTTTGTGAGTCTGTACGCGCTCGCGCGTGTGCACATGTGTATATACACTAGATATTGGGGGTCGTGCTAGCACCAATCCATTATATATTTTTTTATCTCAATTCATGTGACGCAAATAAAATTTAGATAATGAATTATATTTTTAATATATTTCTAGATATTAAGTTGTTAGCTATTGTAATTTATAATACTTTTTTTGGCATTGTAATTTACTATTTTAAGTTGTGAGTTATTGCAATATATAATACTCTCCTTCTCCAAACTTTTGGCATTGATAGTCAATTATATTTTAAAGATAATTTAAGTCTTTGATTATTGTGATTCATAATATTTTTTTTATTCCAATTTAAGCGAAACTGATATAATTTTGAGAGTCAATCAAATATCACGATTGAAGTAGCGAAGCAAACATGTCGTAAATGACTCATTATGACTAACTAGAAGTAGTATAGACAAAATTGCTATAAAAAATATTTGTGAAAAAAATTAAGGGGGCACATATAAGATGTCAAGTTAATTTAAAATATCAATAGTTAATTTATTATTTTATGTCTTTTTTATGTTTTTTATTAAATATTATTAATTTTTTAATACTTATATGACTTATATTAATTAATTAGGATGATATAGTAAAATTACGGTTGAAGCAATTGAATCAGACATGTCATAAATTTCTATTGCACTTTTTATTAAATATTATTTATTATTTAATATGTAAACGACATATAATAATTAATCAGGAGTGACATGATAAAATAACATAGCAAGTAGGCACGACGATGAAGAGGTTCCTGCTTTATCACGCATCTGATCATGATTTAAAATCATATCCAAGCCGATCTAGAAATTTATATGGCGAAATGGTCTCATGGACCCTTGTACTTATCGAGTTTGTAAAGTGAACACCCCTTCTCAGACTTTTGTGATCTGAACCCCTCAACTCAATAAACTCAACATTCTAAATCTTTTGATGCCTTTGTGGCATTAAGTTGCTAAGGTGGAAATTGGTGTGTTTGCACGCATTTTTTGAGAGGCGTGAAATTAAACAAATATTTAAAATATTTAATAAAATTAAAAAATAATAAATTTTAAAAAAAATCCCTTTCTTCTTCACCCCTCCTCCGTTCCTTCCCCCACATCTAGTAAGTTTCCTCCCCCTTCCCCCGTCCCCCACCCCTCTAATTTTTTTCTTTCTTCTTCTTTGTCACCCCCAAACCCACCCCCCTCCAAATTTTTCTTCTTCTTCTTTCTCACCCCCACCCCATCTCCCCCAACCCATTTGCACCACCCCACCCCATTCCACTATTCTTTTCAGCCCCCACTCCCTCCGCACCGAAAAGAAAAAAATAATTTGTGTTCTTCGAAATCTTCTTCCCCTATGTTTGAGATTTTTTTTTATAATTTAATTTCTCAATTCAAACTTTTTCATGTTTTCTTAATATTAAAATTTAAACTTGAATCAAAAGTGAGTGATAGTGAATATTGAAAAAATAATAAACTCCATGCATAAGCTTGAAAAAGCTTGAAGTTCAAGTTTGAAGAGTAATAAAAGGTTTTTTGTGATTTATCAAAGATATTCAAAATTAAAAATTGAAAAATTTATTGTGTTTGTGTATTTGAATTTATAATTGAAAATTTAAATTAATTGGAGAGGAATTTCAACTATTTGGAATGAAATTAAACTTTTTCTATAATTTGTAAAAGTTGTTTATTTAATTAAATTTATTCTAATATTTAATTTCTTATGTGGCATTTCAAAAATGATGTAGAATTTAATGCAGTCTTTAAAAATAACGTGGAAGCTGGCATGGAAGCAATTGTGTTACATACACCGAAATAGGGTTTAAGACATTGAGTTTTATTGAGTTGAGGGATTCAGATGACAAAAGTCTAAGTAGAGGTATTCACTTTACAAACTCAAACAAATACAAGGGTCCACGAGACCATTTCACCAATTTATATTCTCTAGGAACTTTTTAAATCTTGTCAGAAATCTATACATGAGGAGATTATATATATGGATCCCTTCTAATATCTGCTAGAGAGAAACCAATAACCCAATGACAATTTAATTGGGATAAGATGTAGTTAAATTTTTTTGTAAGAAAAGAAATAGAGAAAATGACCAAAAGACCCTCTAAGTTTTGCCCAAAATCTCAACTACACACTTAATCTTTACGGGAGTCCTATCACCCCCCCCCCCCTCGATCTATTTTTTCATGTATTTATTACCCCTCCAAATACTGAGCTGGCAACGTAACTCAAATCATAATGCCTTCGTATTTACACGTGCTGGGCCCACACCTTCCAAGTCATTTCCCTCCTAAAACGTCATATGGTCCCATTATCACCCTTTTAACTTCCTCTTTTTTCTCTCCTTTCTCCTCTCTCTTCTAGTCTTCCTTCACGAAATTCCTTCATTATTACATGTCAATTTAATCATTTTTATGTGTGAATCTACTCTTAGTGATAAAGTATTATGGATTTTCGAAGATATGGCATTTGATTGCTGGTTTAATTTAGGAGAGGTACTTGTTTTTGCCCTAAACTAATTTCATTGTTAATTAGGATTTGCCCTAAGCATATGTTGACTACTTAATAGATTTTTTTTCTTGTAATAGTATTTTAACCTTTTATAGAGGGATTTATTATGTCTACGCATGTAGCTGAGAGTTTGAGAGAAAAAATTAAAGAGGGTTTTTGAC
>NC_061119.1:55627399-55662337 GCF_002878395.1 Capsicum annuum | reverse complement strand
TCAAAGGAGGAAAAGAAATGAGAGAGTACCAACTGATAATGCAGAGGTACTAGTAGGTAAAGCAAGACCAGATCTAGGGTTCGATGACACTAAAGCAGGTAAAGTCAATTATGAAGAAAGGTTGGGAGGTGATGAGCCTTACTTTGCAAGTTTTGATAAGGGGAGTTTTGAGTTAAATGAAGATGATTATTGTGCTGATGAAGAACATGATGTGCTTGCATCTGGTAGGGCAAGATCTGTTAAATTCTCAAGGAAAAAAAGGGACAACAGCCCAGAAAATCATTCATGACCCAACTGCAAAGGAAGTTGTTTGGTAGTTGGGTATGGTGTTTAAAGATGTAAATGAGTTTAGAAGAGTTGTGACTAAATATGCTGTAAGAAAGAGGGTTCTTGTGGAAAAGTGGGTGAATGAACCAAAAAAAATTAGAGTTAAATGTAAGGATGGTTTTCCATGGATTTTGTATGCAATTATTACAATCCAAAACATACTTGCAACAGGACAACTAGAAATTATTTATGCAATGCAAAATTTTTAGCTGAAACATTCAGAGAAAGAATAATTGAGTAGCCAAATATAAGGGTGTTCAATCTGCAAGAGTTGATTAGAAAAATATTAAAATTTTATGTTGGTAAGACTACTGTTAGAAGATCAAGAGCTAAAGTGTTAAAAGATATCATGGGTGATTATGCTGTGGAATTTGGAAGAATTCTTGACTACAAGGATGAGCTGTTGAGGACAAGTCTAGGGATAAGTTGTGTTTTTAAACATAGTGAGGCTAATGAAGAAGGTAAACCAAAATTTCTAAGTTTCTACATCTGTTTTGATGCTTTGAAGAAGGCATGGGTACATTGTAGGGAATGTATAGGTTTAGATGGTTGTTTTCTTAAAGGTATTTGTAAAGTGCAATTGTTAGTTGTTGTTGGCATAGATGGAAATAACCAGATATTACCACTTACTTGGGCAGTAGGTTAAAAGAAAAACACAAATACTTGGACTTGGTTTGTTAGGTGCATAAGGCATAACCTAAGACTTGGAGAAAGAGAAGGTCTCACCTTGATTACAGATATTCCGAAGGTATGTGTACTGTATTATGTGTAATTTTTTTCTAGTTTAGCCAAGTAAATGTAATAATGTACTACTTTGACCTTGTTTTATTGCATGTATTGTATTGTAGGGAATATTTACAGAAATTGAGCAGGTGTTACCTCAATCTGATCATAGAAGATGCGCAAGGAACATCTTAGCTAATTAGGCTAAGGAATGGAGAGGTCTTCAAAGAAGACAACAATTTTGGAGTATAGCCAAAAGTATATTTGAGTCTCAATTGAAGAAAAACATATAGAAGATGAAGTTGCTTGGTCCTGAAAAATTATGGATGACTTAATTTAGTTCAATATTAATTACTAGTACAAGCTTTACTTCAACACTGAAGTAAAATGTGATTTTGTTGATAACAACATGTCTGAGTATTTTAATGCATAGATCTTATCAGCTAGGCACAAGACCATCAATACCATGCTTGAAAAAAATTAGAGTAAAAATAATAACAATAACAGGCACTTTAAGGGAGTTTCCAAGTACGTGGAAGTCCAACTACTCTCTAATGTCTTTGAAGGTTTTAGAGGAAAACATCAACAGGTCTATGGATTGTACCATTCAGTTTAATGGAGTTTCTGGTTTTCAAGTGAAAGAAGGACTTTGTCAACACAGAGTTAATATTGTCAAGAGGACTTTCAGTTGTAAGGTGTGGCAGTTAAAGGGCATACCATGTGCACATGGTGTGGCTGTAATATTTTTCAAAAAGTACCCTCTATATGAATATATTGACAACTGCTACAGTAAGGACACATAGTTGAGGACTTATGTCAATGTTTTTGAACCACTTACAAACATGGAAATGTGGCCTGTTTCTTCAAACATTGTTGTTGCACCACCTGAAATCACAACCCTGCCTAGTAGGCCAGCTAAGAATAGAAAGAAGGAAGTTGGGGAAACAAAGAAGTCAGGAAAATTGCCTAGAACTGAACTAGCAATGAAATGTAGTGTGTGTCATATAAGAGGCCACAACAAAAGGGGGTGTCCTCATAGAGCACCATCAGCAGAAGCAGAACCAACTGCACCATCAATAGCAACAGCTACTAGGTCAGGTAGGGGAAGAGGCAGACTAAAGGTAATTTTTTCACTTGAATCTATTATGTTATAACAGTATTCTAATTGTTAACATTCTTTTTTAATTTGTAGAAAAATCCAACAGAAGCAACTATTGTTGCTCCTCAAGCAAAAAATAATGGTTCAGGCAAGGGAAGAGGCAGACCAAAGGTAATTTTTCACTTGAATCCATTATGTTATAACAGTATTCTAATTTGTTCTATTCATAACATTCCTTTTATATTTATAGAAAACATCATCAGAAGCCATTACTGAACCTCCACAAGAAAAAAAGAAGAGGGAAACCCAAAAGAACAATTTTAGTAGGTGCTACTGCAACTTCTCTACCTACAGCACCTCTAGTACCTACTATATTTCCAGCATCCTCTTATGCACCTCCTGATTTTTGTGCATCATCTTCAATAGATGGAACTACAAAAAGAGGAATGGGTAGTGGTAGGGAAAACACAGATCCATTCAAAAGGCAAAGAGTAGTAGGAATAGGTGTGTTCAAACTGAAAATGGCTTCAAAATCCTGAATGTAAGTCTCTTACTTTGTTATATAATATGTAGATTATGAATCATTATTATATGTTGATTGTTAAACTTTTTTATCCTTCTTTGTAGCCTGGCATTCCTAGCAGTAAGATATACTCCACTGGTCAAGCAAAGGTTGCAAGATCAGCTGATGTAACTGGTGGCATTTGTTATACACGAAAACTACAACAACTTAAAGAGAATAAAAGAAAGAAGACAGTGGCAAGTAGTTCACACCATCTAAGTCAACATAGCACTCCTTCACAGTTCAAGATGCCATGGAAATTATAGTCATATTGATGTATTTTAAGCACTGTTTTAACTTAGTCCAGTTGACATGAAAACAATTCTATTTTGGTGTTGGAAAATAATTTAAGCACTGTATTTTGTTGATGAATGTTGCCTAATGGTTAGGCGTTATGAATGTAAATTTATTTTGGTATGAATGATGATGTTGTATAAAGTTGGAATATTTTGTTAATGACTGTTGTCATTAGGCATAATTGTTGTGTTGTTTAACTGGTGGTGATGTTGCTACAATGGCACCACAACATTGTCATTACACGATGCTTTGCATATACAACATTATCATTACACGATTTTGTAAGCATAAATAATAACATAACAGCAACACAGGACACAACTTTACAAGTGTAACCAATAACATAGCGAAAACACAAAACACAACAAGTGTAAATAATAACATAGGAGCAATACGTGATACAATTTTGTAAGTGTAAACAACAACATAGCAATAAAACAAGACACAATTTTGAAAGTACAAACAATAACATAGAAGAAGTACAACAAACATCTGAAGTACGACTAAGTAAAACACACCATAACAAAACATAATCTGATATATTTAGAGAGAGGTATACAAAATTTATGCCATAGTAGACCAGATCTAGAAACTACTTTTAGCTCATTTGTTGCTGATGAACATACCAACAACACAAATCAAAATACATAAAAATATCTTTCTACTAAACCTACACAATCTCCATCTTCCATTGAGCCCCTTCTCCCACGTCAAGTTATCAATTTGGGCCTGTTTAAGCCATAAGTCTCCTTCCAACTCTCTGATTTTGTTCACCAATATTGTAATGATAAAATTTGATCTTGAATCCACTTTTTCTTTGTCCCTCCATAGAAAAAAATTTACATTTTTTAGTCTGAAATGTTTTGTAGAAATCATTACATTAACATAATTTGAATATAAAGTGACAACAAAATACAATGCAAAATCCATACACCATAGTAGGGGCAAGACCAAAATCTTCATTTCGGATTTGACTTCGAGCATGAAGTTTGCAAGTCAAGCAAAATACCATGTTTTCATCTCACAATAGCATTGAGCATTGGGTCTGATTCATCCATACAAAAGCTTATTCAATTTTAAATTTATTATTTCATGAATTTCGACAAAATCGATCATCAAATTACAAACCCTAAATTAACATTTGAACCAAATTATACAACAAAACTCCAAGAATTCAAGTAGAAATTGAGATTAAAAGCTAAAACGTAGGTCAAAGAAATAAAATAATAAAATAGAAGAAGATGAAGGCAGTAGGTGGACAAAGAGAATAGTGATATAAAAAAGAGGAAGATGATCGTTGAAGAGAGAGAGAGAGTCATTTTTCATGATTTATTTCTTCAAAAAATCAATTAATGGTGTGTATTATACAGGTGGAAGGCTAAAATCTTGCTTTTGGAGTTGTTGGGACTAAACCAACGCGCCTAGAGGGGGTGTTCTCACCTTCCTTGCCAGCTCAGCATTTAGAGGGTTAATAAATACATGAAAAAATAGATCAGGGGGTTGATAGGACTCCCGTGAAGATTAAGTGTGTAGTTGGGATTTTGGCCAAAGCTTGGAGGGTCTTTTGGCCATTTTCTCAAAGAAATATAGTAGAACTTAGAGGAGTAGTTGGGTCTTATCATTTCATAGAGCAGCAGCCAACAACAGAAATAGACAACGTAAGTAAGTGCTAGCTCTTGCTCATAGGGGTTAACTATCCACCGCTGGCCTAATAGTAGGTTATCCCATTTGATACCTACACTACTTTCTTTCTCTTTTCATTCCAACTTTTGTTTACTTTGTTTTGGTAAATAATACTTTTTGTGTTTCAATTTATATGACATATTATTTTTTTAGTCAGTTTCAAAAAGAATAACATATTTTTGTATCTAGTAACAATTTAACTTTATAATATCCACTTTACCCTTAATGAAATGATTTTAAACCACACAAATATTTTTTATTTATTTTAGAGCACAAATTTGAAAAGTCTTCCTTTCTATTTTAACTTCATATCAAATCAAATTATATTACATAAATTGAAACGGGGGAGAACATGATATTAGCTTCTATGCTATATGATATCATTTGTGAAAAAGTAGGTGTATATTTTTGTTGTATGTATGATGAGGAGCTCATCTTGCATTAAGATTGTAGAAAGTATCAAATAGGATAACAACTAGAAACTAGTAGAAATTTTGGATGATGGGTGATAATTAGAAATTTTTGATCCCTTTAACTTATGGGTGTCAAATGGGTTGGACAAAAATCAGCACAAAAGTTTCTTGAGTTAAAATAGGCTAAAAATAGATTAGATTGTGATCCACCTACAAGACCCAATCTTTTAAATGGTCCACCTCCCCCCCCACCCACCCAAACCCACCTTTTGTTTAGGCACCTTACCACTTAATAAATTGCGAGCCTTTAGAACTCCCAACCCTAGGCCATGACCCAAGACCTAGGACACGAGAATTGTGACTCGACCCTAACTCTCACTACTAAAAAATAGGAAAACCAACCATATGTGGTCGGTTTTCCTTCATTTGCGATCTTAAAACTGATCAAAATGCATGGTCGGAAAAAGCTTGGTAGCTTTTTTAAAACTAACCACGTGTGGTCGTTTATATATATATATATATATATATATATATATATATTGTCATATGTCTATGTTTATGGCCTTGTGTATGTATGTATGTGTGTGTATATATATATATGTATATATATTTAAAATTTACTATTATTTATAAAAAAAGATTCTTTGAACAAAAATAATTTTTCAAAAGAAATCGACCACAAGTGATCAATTTTATATTTAAATTTAATAATTAATTTTAAAAAATGGACTACATGTGATCGGTTTTACTAAAATTAATTAATTAATTAAAATACAAAATCGACCACATGTGGTTGATTTTATTAAAATTAATTAATTAATTTAAATACAAAACGATCACGTGTGGTCGGTTTTGTGAAAATTAATTAATTAATTTAAATTCATAACCGACCACTTGTGGTTGGTTTTTTATTTAATAATTTATTTAATAAAATAATTTTAATTAATTATAGTAAACCGATCACATGTGGTCGATTTTTAAATAAAATTACCAGAAAAATCGATCACATGTGGTCAGTTTCTCTGATAATTTTGTAAAAAATTATTGAAAATTTTCAGAAAATCGACTACATGTGGTCGGTTTTTCAGGTAATTTTATAATAAAATAACAACATATAGCTATGATACATTCCATTATACAATACAACCCACCAATTATTTAATATACAATCAACCACCATAAGATTGCAAACATTAAAAAATAAATTATTAAAAAAATTATTCGAGGTTCCAAATCCAAACTACAAAACATACAAAAGACTAAAAACTACAACTCCTCATCCGCATCCTCATTCTCTGCCTCACTCATTCTATTATCAATATTTCATTGATATATATCCAGCTATAATCAGGTTCCATCTACACAATCAATCACATTCAAGTAATTAGTTCAAGTCACAATCAATCAGAAAAGTCACTAATTCATAATTCAAGTAACTACACTTCAACATTTCAAGTCACTAATTCACTTCACAAGTTACCAAACTAAACTAAATTCAAAATGAAAATTTCACATTTCAAATACCTACACTTAAACATTTCAAGTCACTAATTCACTTCACAAATTACCAAACTAAACTAAACTCAAAATGAAAAGTTCACATTTCAAGTACCTACACCTAAACATTTTCAAGTAGATAAGTCACTTCACAACTTACCAAACTAAACTAAATTCAAAATGAAAAGTTCACATTTCAAGTACATACACCTAAACATTTTCAAGTACTAAGTCACTTCACAAGTTACCAAACTAAACTAAATTCAAAATGAAAAGTTCACATTTCAAGTACATACACCTAAACATTTTCAAGTGACTAAGTCACTTCACAAGTTACCAAAGTAAACTAAATTCAAAATGAAAATTTCACATTTCAATTACCTACACCTAAACATTTCAAGTCACTAAGTCACTTCACAAGTTACCAAACTAAACTAAATTCAAAATGAAAAGTTCACGTTTCAATTACCTACACCTAAACATTTCAAGTCAATAATTCACTTCACAAGTTACCAAACTAAACTTAATTCAAAATGAAAAGTTCACATTTCAAGTACCTACACCTAAACATTTTCAAGTCACTAATTCACTTCTCAAGTTACCAAACTAAACTTAATTCAAAATGAAAAGTTCATATTTCAGGTACCTATATTTAAGCATTTTTAAGTTACTAATTCACTTCTCAAATGACCAAACTTTACTAAAATCAAAACACAAGTTCACATTTCAAGTACCTAAATTCAAAACAAAAGTCACTAATTCATAATTCAAGTACTACACATAAACATTTCAAGTCACTAATTATAACGCCCCGAGTCTGCACCCTGGACGCTACACAGTGCTTACGACTCTGAAGGACCACAAACTAATCCATGACTGATATCTGCTATAAGCACTGAATAATCAAATAGTAATAATAATAATAATAATAATAATACTAAGATAAATACAGAAATTAAGCTGAAGTCGCCATAAGGTTCACAACTGAAAACAAAGTACTGAATACTGATAAATGAATACTAAAAACTGAATATTTATCAGAAATACTCTAGTTCGAAAAGCCTCTAACTGAACTATCTAAATATGAAGTTGATGGGATAATCCCCCAACTAACTCCAACTACTAAACTACTGATAACTGAAATAAAAGCATGCCCTCGATAAATGAGGACTCACTACTAATTCTGCTGCTGATAAACCGAGCTGCTAAGTGTGGTCAGGAGCCCATGCGTCTAAACCTATGATATAAGACACCATAGCATAAAAGAAAGGTATACGTCAGTACTTTGAATGTACTGGTATGCTAAGCGAGGTAAGGCTAAATTCATGGGTTCATATGCATAAATAATTACTGGCTGAGTAACATGAATATAACTGAATGAGAGTACATGTATAACTAAAACTCATAAAACACTGATTATGCAATACTGTGCACATGTCTACATATACTGTGTCTGAGATCATAGTCACACTGAATACTGATTTTTGATAACTGAATAATTGAGAACTGAGTTTACTGAAAACTGTATTACTAATAGCTAGGTGACTATTTTTGATAGTCCTAATTCTGTAGAACTAAACTAAGTTCTATACTGAGCTGGGTGATTGTGTCTGACAGTCCTGATTCTATAGAACTGAACTGAGTTCTATATTGAGACTGAAACTAAAACTGTGTAAGATAATCATCTAACCGACATGACCCTCTCTGAACTGATTGGGATCTAACCTATAAACCCAGCTGGAAGGGTGTCAATACTGTACCAAGTGTAAAGATAAGCTGAAGAGTTACCTCATTTGGCAGGTGCCCTGAATGAGAATGTGGTACCCTTAACTGGCAGGTAAATCACCTTATAAACCCTCAACTAGCATGTTAATATCTCCACCTACGCTGGCTACGTAGTTCTGGAACGTAAGGACTGCAACTAGGAATCACACCCTCTACTGGCAGGTGAGCCCCCATCCTTGGGTTCACTCGATGCTGAATTCTACTCCCAACTAAAGACACTAATGATTATAATGAGCTGAACTTGACTAATACTTATTTTTATTGAGTTCAGTAACTGACCGAGTACTACTATTCATGATACTAAGCTAAACTGGACTGATACTGAGTTTCACTGAGTTCTGTAACTGACTGAGTACTACTGTTCATGACAATACTGAGACTATTCTGTAACTACTAAACTCTAGGTAAGCAGCTAGATTTTTGGGTATTGAATACCCCCAGGACTCGATAGCATGAAATGTAAAGCACAGCATAAACTTGAAAAGCATAAAATGTTTACTTGCTCATAACTCATTTATAAAGGTATTCTATCAAATACTTATAAGATATAAGCTTTGCACATACGCTAGTATATCATGATTTTCACATTTAGTTCACATGAGCAATTTATCAAGCACTTGTGGAACATAATCTATGCAAATAATACTAAACAACATATAGGCATCATAATTCCAAATTCCAATTCGAAAATCAATTGCTTTTAACATGAATTTACATGATACTACACACATGATATATAATATCACATGAAAATTGGAATAAACCATGGATTAGAACACAATTAACATCATAATCATGAATACACTCAAATCCCACATGGAATTCCTGAAATCAGTTATCTTGTAGTTTAAAAGAGTTTTTTGAACTCCAGGGGTGGAAGGAAACCCTTGGATGAACACTTCACATACCTGGATGCTTGAATTCGTAAAAACTGATGGGTTGTTCTTGAAGATATGCTCTTGAAATTAAAAGCCCTAGGGTTTGTTCTTGAGTAACTTTTGAGAGAATTTGGAAGAAAGTGAGCAATTTAGCCTCTAAGGTTATTTGATTTTATGTTTTGGGGATGAAAACGGGTGGGCTAATGACCCAAATACTCTCTAGATGTGGCTTTTTAATGACTAAAAACGTGTCCAGTGATGTGTAGAACAACGGGCCGCATCGATTGCATCAATGTGATGACCAATATGCCGCGTCGAGTTCACGTTGGTTCACTAGAATTGCACTGAAAGCTGGGGGGAAATTAAATGTCGACGCGATGGGTGACACTACATATTGAGTTTGTGTTGAATCACTGGAATTTGTCACTAGAAGTTGTGGAAAATATTTATCGATGCGATGGGCAACACAGCGCGTCGAGATTGCGGCGATCCACTATTTTGGATTTCCAAACGTGCTTTAAACGATGCTCGAAAAATCCAAAACTAACCCAAAGTGACCTACTTACATTCCTGATCATGAATAAACCTAAAAATTAATACTTTAAGGTCATAAGGGTCATGAAATAGGATCACCAACTTATGAAGTGTAAAATACTCCAAAGTATAAATACTTAGCTAAAATTTTTGAAGTCTGGGACCTCTTTTCAAGATTTAATGGACTAAATTAAGCTTAGAATTTGTGGGGTCTTATAATATCTTCCCCTTGGGAATATTTTTCCTCGAATGGGATTGACTAAGCTGAGAATATTGATAGACAAAATTTATATATTCTGAACATGCACAACTAAAGCATGATTACATGACAGAAAGTACTGATATACTAAGTTATCATACTGACATGCATAACTGAAGCATGACTGAGTTCTAAAAACATGACACGTGACTAAGCTATTTTATGAAGGTATGCATGATATGAGAATGCTATGCAGCTAGACCAATACAGAGTTGTAAAGGTAATCTGAGCATGGAACTGAGTAAATTAAGGAAAACTGTTACCTTGAGCTGAGTCTGATTTTACGGAGAAGAGGTGAGGGTACTTGGTACGCATATCTGCTTCTGCTTTCCAAGTATCTCCCTTAATGGACTGATCTACCAAAGAACTTTGACTAGAGGGACTTCTTTGTTCCTCAATCTATAAACCTGATGGTCAAGAATTTTGGCTGGGATTTTCTCATAAGAGAGGTTGTTCTGAACATCTATGCCCTCTATAGGGACTATGGCTGCTGGGTCACCTATGCATTTTTTAGCAAGGTGACATGAAAAACTGGATGGACTGCAGCAAATCTGAAGGCAACTCAAGCTCGTAAACTACCTTCCCAAAATGGCTGAGAATTTGGTAAGGACCAATATACCGGGGACTGAGCTTCCCCTTCTTTCCAAACCTCTTTAATCCATTCATAGGAGAGATTTTCAAATACACAAAATCCTCAATCTCAAACTCAAGATCCTTCCTTCGCACATGTGCGTATGATTTATGCTAGCTCTGAGCTGTCCTAAGCCTTTCCCTGATCAACTAAACTTTTTCTCTAAGGTATCAAATACCAAGTCAAGCCCTACCACTATGGCCTCACCCACTTTAAACCAACCAATAGGAGATCTACATCTTCTCACATAGAACGCCTTAAACGGAGCCATCTGAACACTGGAATGGTAGATGTTATTATACGAAAACTCAATCAAAGCCAAGTGGTCATCCCAACTACCCTTAAAGTCAATGGCCCACGCCCTTAACATATCTTCCAATATCTGAATGGTCCTCTCTACTTGACCATCTCTCTGAGGGTGGAAGGTTGTATTGAGGCAAACTTGGGTACCAAGACCCTTTTGGAAGGCTTTCCAGAAATAAGATGTAAACTAGGTACCTCTATTTGAGATGATACACAATGGAACTCCGTGCAATCTAACCAACTCTCTAACATAGAGCTTGGCATAATCCTCGACTGAATAAGAGGTATGAACTAGTAAGAAATAAGCTGATTTGGCCATTCTGTCCACAATGACCTAAATTAAATCATACTGATGACGAGTACGGGGAAAACCTATCATAAAGTCCATCTTTACTTCCTCCCACTTGCACGTGGGAATACGGAACTCTTGCATGGAACCACTAGGTTTCTGGTGCTCAATCTTAACGTACTGATATGTTGAGCACTTAGCTACAAACTCTGCAATGTCTCTCTTCATCCCACTTCAGCAATCGATTTCTCGCAAGCCGCGGTACATCTTAGTGGGTCCTGGATAAATAGAGTAACGCACACCATGTGCTTCTGTAAGAATTCGTTGCCTCAAGCCATCTACACCTGACACTCATAATCGACCCTGGAAATGCAACATTCCATCTCCTCCTTGGGAGAAAACCTCTACTTTCTGTTCTCTAACTGACTCTTTCAACTTGACTAAACTGGGATCTTTGTCCTGCTTTTCCTTTACTTTGGAAACCAGAGATGATTCTGAACTGTTCTACACCCTCACACTTCCCTCTGCTGAATGAACTAAGTAGACACCTAGTCGGGCAAGCCAATGAAATTCCTGAACTAATTTCTTCTTATTATCCTCCACGTGAGCAACACTACCCATAGATGTTCTACTGAGAGCATCAGCTACTACATTGGCCTTGCCCGGATGGTACAAGATGCTCATTACATAGTCTTTCAACAACTCCAACCACCTTCTCTGAAAGGGGTTCAGATCTTTCTGAGAAAACACATACTGTAGGCTCTTGTAGTCTGTGAACACATCTACATGTACCTCATACAAATAATGCCTCCAAATCTTTAAGGCAAACACCACAGCTGTTAACTCAAGATCATGAGTGGGGTAATTTTTTTCATTAGGCTTTAGATATTTAGAGGCATAGGCTATGACCTTACCTCTCTGTATGAAAACACACCCCAAACCAACTCTGGAAGCATTGCAATATACCATAAACCCGACTAAACCATCTGGTAGAGTCAAAACTGGGGATGTAGTGAGTCGAGTCTTTAACTCCTGAAAACTCTTCTCACAAGAATATGACCACTGGAATTTGACTTTCTTCTGAGTCAATCTGGACATAGGGGATTCCATAGATGAAAATCCCTTAATAAACCATCGATAATAGCCATCCAAGCCTAAGAAGCTCCTGATATCTAATTGAGAGATAGGTCTGGGCCAGTTTCTTACTGCTTTGGTCTTTTTGGGATCAACCCTGATGCCATCACCAAAAGTGATATTGCCGAGAAAAGTCACTGACCTTAGCCAAAATTTGCACTTACTGAATTTGGCAAACAACTTATGGGCTCTGAGGGTCTATAACACTATTCTGAGATGGTCTGCAAGATCATGTTCACTACAGAAGAAGACAAGAATGTCATCAATGAAGACTATGATGAACATATCCAAGTACTTCTTGAACACCCAGTTCATCAAGTCCATGAAAGCTGTTGGGGTATTGGTAAAACCAAATGATATGACTAGGAATTCGAAGTGACCATATCGAGTTTTGAAGGCTATCTTTGGAATGTCACATTCTCTAACTCTGAACTGATGATAGCCTGATCTGAGGTCAATCTTAAAAAAGTAGTTGGCACCCTAAAGTTGGTCGAGCAAGTCATCTATTCTGGGAAGTGAATACTTGTTCTTGACCATGACTTTATTTAGTTGATGGTAGTCAATACACATCCTGAGAGAACCATCTTTCTTACACACGAATAGAACTGGTGCACACCATGGGAAAATGTTGGCTCCAATGAATCCCTTATCTAGGAGATCCTTTAACTATTCTTTTAACTCTTTGAGTTCTGCAGGTGACATTCTATATGGCAGAATAGAGATGGGTTGAGTATCTGGAAGAAGGTCGATTCCGAAATCAATTTCCCTTTTAGGAGAAAATCTAAGAAGATCTTTGGGAAACATATTAGGAAATTCACATACTACTGATACTGATTCAAGATTAGGGGTCTCTGAACTAGAGTCTTGAAATCGAATGAGATGATAGACACATCCCTTATATATCATTTTTCTCGCCCTAAGGTAAGAAACAAATTGACCCCTAAGTGCTAAAGTACTACCCCTCCACTCAAGGACAAGTTCATTCGGAAACTAAAAGTAGACAATTCTGTTTCTACAGTCAACTGAATCATAACATGAATGAAACTAATCCATGCCAAGAATGATATCAAAATCTGTCATCTCTAATTTTACTAAGTTTGCTGAAGTGACTTTCTGAGATATCGTAATTGAATAGTTCCTGTATACTCGCCGGGCTATGATAGATTTACCTATAAGGGTAGAGACTGAGAAAGGCTTTACTAGGATTTCGGGACTAACTCCAAATTTAACAGCTATATAATGAGTTACAAAGGATAAGGAATCTCCTGGATCTAGCAAAGCATAAAAAAGTAAATTATAAACTTCTAACGTACCAGTGATCACATCAGGAGAACTTTGATGATCCTATCGGGACTGAAGAGCATAGAGTCTATTTAGGCGTTGCCCACTGGTGGCACTGGAAGTGGCACCCTACTGATTCAGGCAATCAGAATAAGCTGAGAGACGATTATAATGACCCTGAGATCCTGACTGATGACAAGCTCTGAACCTGTGGCCTGTCTTGACACATCTGAAACATACATCATTGTCAACCCTGCAGACACCTTGGTAATTTCTGTCATATTTCTGGCAAAGAGGGTTTCTTTGGGCACTGTTAACACTACCCTCAAATTTAAGGCCTGGTGCCCTATCTTTATTGTTATCTCTAAATTTTGGCACAGGAACACTGGATGAGGACGGAGCTAGAACTGAGGATTTGGGTGGAACTGAGAACGATTTCCACATTCTGACTAAGGTTGGGCGAAGTTGAAGCTACCTGCTCTAGCTTTCTTGTTCTCCCTCTCCTTCTCCCTATTCTTAGCCTCCTCTATCTACTAAACATGGACCATGAGCCTAGATATGTCCATCTCTTTAATCAGCATTGCGGTTCTACACTCCTTGACCACACTGATAGACACTCCCAACATAAAGTTACTCATCTTCGATCTGTTATCGCCTACCATATGAGAAACATATCTGGCTAATTAAGTAAAATTGAGAGAATACTCTTTCACTGTCATGCTGGGCTGCTTCAGATTAATAAACTCCAACACCTTTGCTTTCCTCAACTCTAGTGGGAAGATTCTATCCAAAAAAGTAGTGGCAAACTCCTCACATTCTACGGGCCCTGCATCATTGGCCCACTCTGTCTTCCACTACTTAAACTATAAGTGAGACATATCCTGCAACTAATATATGGACAATTCAGCAATCTCACTAGCTGTCACCCCCATAATATCTGTGACTTTCTTCTTCTGACCAAGAAATTCTTATGGGTCCTCCTCTAACTTAGACTCGGTAAAAGCTAGAGGGTTCATTAGGGAGAAGTTTTGAATTCTAACTACAGTAGTATTGGCCACTAGGTTGGCTGGAATAGCATCTAGCCGTTCATTCTGAACTGTAACAAAATTGGCTAGGGTAGTGAAAGCATCTTTGAATTTAGCATAAGAGACACACTCATCCAGGGGATCTGCCGAAACAGGATGAGGTGTTAGCTGATTTCTGATTCTCCTTTCGTTGTTCTTTTTGGGAGGCATGTTCTGTAAATGGAAGTAAGAAAAGGATTTGACTGAGCCTGTAACTTAAGCTCATGCTCACTCGCACGATATGCATACTAAAAAAAGGGAAACTTTTCCTAAAAACACCTCATAGCCTCTTGTTCATAAGTGTGGCGTGCGACTTACCTATGCACAATACTCTACTAGACGCGGCTTTCAGACTTCCTAGGACTCTGTTGAACCTTAGGCTCTAATACCAAGTTTGTAACGCCCCAAGTCTGTACCTCGAACACTACACGGTGCTTACGACCCTGATGGACCACAAGCTAACCCATGACTGATATTTGTTGTGAGCACTGAATAGTCACACAATAATAATAATATTGAGATAAATGCGAAAATTAAGCTGAAGTAGCCATAAAGGTTCACAAATAAAAACAAAGTACTAAATACTGATAAATGAATATTGGAACCTGAATATCTATCTGAAATACTCTAGTCTGAAAGGCCTCTAACTGAACTATCTGAATGTGGAGTTGATGGGATATGCCCCTAACTAACTCCAACTACTGAACTGCTGATAAACTGATAACTAAAATAAAAGCATTACCTTGATTGATAAGGACTCACTACTAATTTTCCTGCTGATAATCCAGGCCTCTAAGTATGGTCAGGAGACCGTGCATCTGAACCTAAGATATAAGGCATTATAGTACAAAAGAAAGGTATGTATCAGTACTTTAAATGTACTAGTATGCTAAGTGAGGTAAGGCCAAATGCATGGGTTCATATGCATAAATAATAATTGGCTGAGTAAGATGAATATAACTTAATGAGAGTACATGTATACTAAAACTGATTAAACACTAATTATGCAATACTGTGCATATGTCTACATATACTGTGTCTGAGATCATAGTCACACTAGATACTGAGTTCTGATAACTGAATAACTGATATCTAAGTTTACTGATAACTGTATTATTGATGTTGGGTGACTGTATTTGATAGTCCTAATTCTGTAGAAATGACCTAGGTTCTATATTGAGTTGGGTGACTGTGTCTGATAGTCCTGATTTTGTAGAACTAAACTGAGTTCTATACTAAGACTGAAACTGAAATGGTGAAAGATAATCATCTAACCGACATGCTCCTCTATGAACTAATTGGGGTCCAATCTATAACCCCAGCTGGAAAGGTGTCAGTACCATGCCAAGGGTAATGACAAGCTGAAGATTCACCCTCATCTGGCAAGTGCCCTGAATAAGAATAGTGGTACCCTTAACTGACAGGTAAAACACCTTATCAATCCCCAACTGGCAGGTTGATATCTCTACCTATGTTTGCTACGTAGTTCTGGTTCGCAAGGACTGCTACTAGGAATCACACCCTCAACTGGCATGTGAGCCCCCATCCTTGGGTTCACTCGGTGCTAAATCCTACTCCCAACTGAAGACACTAATTATTATATTAAGCTGAACTAGATGATACTAAGTTTTATTGAGTTTTGTAATTGACTGAGTACTATTGTTCGTGATACTAAGCTGCAAACTGGACTAATACTAAGTTTTGGTGAGTTTTGTAACTGACTAAGTACTACTGTTCGTGACATTACTGAGACTATTCTGTAACTACTGTAACTCTAGGAAAGCAGCTAGATTTTGGGTATTGAATACCTCCAGGACTCGATAGCATGAAAAGTAAAGCATAGCATAACCTTAAAAAGCATAACAATGTTCACATTCTCACAACTCGTTTATAGAGGCATTCTATCAAACACTTGTAAGATATAATATAAGCTTGCACATACGCTAGTATGTCATGATTTTCACATTTAGTTCACATGAACAATTTATCAAGCACTTGGGGAACATAATCTATGCGCATAATACTAAACAACATATAGGCATCATAATTTCAAATCGTAATTCAAAAATCAATTGCTTTTGACATGAATTCACATAATACTACACATGATAAATAATATCACCTAAAACTTGGAATAAACCATTGATTAGGACACAATTAACATCATAATCAAGAATACACTCAAATCCCACATGGAATTCCTAAAATCAGTTATCTTGTAGTTGAAAAGAGTTTCTTGAACTCTAAGGATGGAAGGAAACCCTTGGATGAACACTTTACATACCTAGATGCTTGAATTCCTGAAGACTAATGGGTTGTTCTTGAAGATATGCTCTTGAAATTAAAAGCCCTAGATTCTGTTCTTGAGTAGCTTTTAAGAGAATTTGGAAGAAAGTGAGCAATTTAGCCTCTAGGGTCATTTGATTTTATGTTTTGGGGCTGAAAACGGATGGTATAATGACTCAAATACCCCTCTAAATGCAGCTTTTTAATGACTGAAAATGTGTCCAGCAAGTCGATGGCATCAACACAATGACCAATGTGCTGCAATGAGTTCCCATTGGTTCACTAGAATTGCACTGAAAGCTGGGGGGGGAAATTAACTGTCGACGCGACAGGTCAAGTTTGCATCGACTCACTAGAATTTTTCATTGGCAGGTGAGGAAAATATTAATCGACGCGATAGGCGATGCGGTGCGTCGAGATTGCGTCAATCTACTATTTTGGATTTCCAAACATGCTTCAAATGATGCTCCAAAAATCTGAAACTCACCCGAAGTGACATACTGACATTCCTGATCATGAATAAAGCTAAGAATCGATACTTTAAGGTCATAAGGGTCGTAAAATAAGATCGCAAACTTACGAAGGCTAAAATACTCCTAAGTATAAACACTTAGCTGAAATTTTCTAAGTCTGAGACCTCTTTTCAAGCTTTAACGGACTGAGTTAAGCACTAAATTTTGCGGGGTCTTACACTACTTCACTTCACAAGCTACCAAACTAAACAAAATTCAAAATGAAAAATTTACGTTTCAAGTACCTACACTTAAACATTTTCAAGTCACTAACTCACTTCTCAAGTGACCACACTTAACTATATTTAAAACACAAGTCCACCTTTCAAGTAACTACACTTAAAACATTTTCAACTCACTAATTCACTTCTCAAGTGACCACACTTAATTCAAAACACAAGTCATTTCAAGTACCTATACTTAAATATTTTCAAGTTACTTATTCACTTCTCAAGTGACCACACTTAACTAAATTTAAAACACAAGTCCACATTTCAAGTACCTACACGTAAACATTTTTAAGTCACTAACTCACTTCTCAAGTGACCATACTTAATTCAAAACACAAGTCCACATTTCAAGTACCTACACTTAAATATTTTTGACTCACTAACTCACTTCTTTAATCACCGCACTTAACTATATTCAAAATACAAGTCCTCCTTTGAAGTAACTACACTTAAACATTTTTGACTCACTAATTCACTTCTCAAATGACCACACTTAACTAAATTCAAAACACAAGTCCACATTTCAAGTACGTACACTTAAACATTTTCAAGTCACTTATTCACTTCTCTAGTGACCTCACTTAACTATATTCAAAACACAAGTTCACCTCTCAAGCAACTACACTTAAACATTTTTGACTCACTAATTCACTTCTCAAATGACCACACTTAACTAAATTCAAAACACAAGTCCACATTTCAAGTACCTACACTTAAAAAATTTTGACTCACTAACTCACTTCTCAAGTGACCACACTTAACTAAATTCAAAAGACAAGTCCACATTTCAAGTACCTACACTTAAACATTTTCGACTCACTTACTAACTTCTCTAGTGACCACAAATTCAAAACGCAAGTCCACCTTTCAAGTAACTACACTTAAACATTTTCGACTCACAAACTCACTTCTCAAGTGACCACACTTAACTAAATTCAAAACACAAGTCCACATTTCAAGTACCTACACTTAAACATTTTTGACTCACTAACTCACTTCTCTACTGACCACACTTAACTATATTCAAAACAAAAGTCCACCTTTCAAGTTACTAAACTTAAACATTTCGACTCACTAACTCACCTCAAGTGACCACTCTTAACAAAATTCAAAACACAAGTCCACATTCCAAGTACCCACACTTAAACATTTTTGGCTCACTAACTAACTTCTCTAGTCACCACACTTAACTATATTCAAAACACAAGTCCACCTTTCAAGTAACTACACTTAAATATTTTTGACTCACTAATTAACTTTTCAAATGACCACACTTAACTAAATTCAAACACAAGTCCACATTTCAAGTACCTACACTTCAACATTTTCAAGTAACTTATTCACTTCTCTAGTGACCACACTTAACTTTATTCAAAACACAAGTCCACCTTTCGAGTAACTACACTTAAACATTTTCGACTCACTAATTCACTTCTCAACTAACCACACTAAACTAAATTCAAAATACAAGTCCACATTTCAAGTACCTACACTAAAACATTTTAAGTCACTTATTCACTTCTTTAGTGACCACACTTAACTATATTCAAAACACAAGTTCACCTTTCAAGTAACTACACTTAAATATTTTCATTTCACAAATTCACTTCTCAAGTTACCATACATTAGTAAATTCTATACATTCATGACTAGTGAAAAATGACATGTTAGTCCATTTAAAAGGCAGGAAAGGACATCAGGTGTTGACACAAGTCCACCTTTCAAGTAACTACACTTTAACATTTTTGACTCACTAACTCACTTCTCGAGTGACCACACTTAACTAAATTCAAAACGCAAATCCATATTCCAAGTACCTACACTTAAATATTTTTGACTCACTAACTCACTTCTCTAGTGACCACACTTAACAATATTCAAAACACAAGTCCACCTTTCAAGTAACTACACTTAAACATTTTCGACTCACTAATTCACTTCTCAAATGAACACACTTAACTAAATTCAAAACACAAGTCCACATTTCAAGTACCTATACTTAAACATTTTCAAGTCACTTATTCACTTCTCTTGTGACCACACTTAACTATATTCAAAACACAAGTCCACCTTTCAAGTAACTACACTTAAATATTTTTGACTCACTAATTCACTTCTCAACTGACCACACTTAACTAAATTCAAAACTCAAGTTCACATTTCAAGGACCTACACTTGAACATTTTTAAGTCACTTATTCACTTCACTGGTGACCACACTTAACTATATTCAAAACACAAGTTCACCTTTCAAGTAACTACACTTAAATATTTTCGACTCACTAATTCTGTTCTCAATTGACCACACTTTAGTAAATTCTACACATTCATGAAAATAGAGAAATGACATGATAGTCCATTCAAAAGGCAGGCGAGGAGATCAGTTGTTTAACAAATGAGATATTTGTTCCAAAATAGTGCCATTAATCAATCACAATTAGAATCAAACAGATCAAAAATTGCCATAAATAGTACAGTAAGAATAATAATAGAGGCAAATCAGTTCCACTAGTCAATCATAATTTTAAAAAAAACAAATTAAAACACTGCCATAAATAAAAGAGTAAGAATCACAGAAGCAAATAAAAGATCTGTTGAGGCTATGATTATAAAAAAAGATTAATCAAATAAGAACATTCCATAATTGAACTAGTAAGAATCACAGAAGCAAATAAAAGATCTGTTGAGGCTATGATTATAAAAAAAGATTAATCAAATAAGAACATTCCATAATTGAACTAGTCTCCTTTTCATCATAGTATTAGAAAATGAAAGAAACTCAATATCACTAATTACGCATCAAAATGTTGACAACTAATAATAAGGTCATCCAGAATTGTAAAATCACCGAAACATCAGCTAGTAAAAATTTAGGGTTTAATCAAAGTCCATAGAATTTGGGGCTTTTCACAAATATCAACCCAAAGACATAAACAAACATGTAATTGAAGAAAAGGAATCAAAACTCGAAGTTAAAAGTCATGTATTTTTAATCTTAGAATCTGATTCAGATAATTCACAAACAAAGCAAACAAACATGCAATTGAAAGTATTAAGAAATCAAATCGGGCCAAAATCTCAGTGAAGTTGATTGAAAACCCCACTGGTCATCAACTCTGGTGAGGACGTGATGAGTTAGAGGAGAGGGAAGTTGAATCGCGGTTGGCCAACTGGTAGAGATGAAAATTGAAGGGAATAGTGATGGTGGTGACGGTATTGACTGGTGAGACTTGAAAGCAGTTGGCCAATTCATTAGATTAGACGATGCAGTGGCAGTGACTGAACGAGGACTAGTCAGCGCTTGGAGCTAGGTTGGACTATTATTGTTTTCGTCGATGATGATGAGGCAATGACATGAGAAAGGGTGAGGAGGGTTGCGGCTGTTCGCTGGACTGCTCCGGCGGCGATAGTCATGGTAGAAGTTTAGGGTGGAAGAGAAAGGATGAGAGAAAAGAGAAAAAGAAGGAAAGGGGGGGACAGCTCTGGGGGAGAGAAAATTAGGGTTAGGGTTCCCTTTTGTTAAAAAAGGAAAGAAAAAGCTGGTTTAATCACAGCCATTAGATCAATTTTGACCAATGGCTGGATTAAAATTTGAGTTTAAAGTTTAGGTTGTGTCAAAAAAAAATTAAAGACAAATATAGCTAAAATTGATTTAAATTGATCAAAAAATTGGTTATAAATTAAATACGAAAATAGAAAATTGAATTAAAGTGGCCGCTATTTTAATAATAATGTAATAATAATAATAATAATAATAATAATAATAATAATAATAGACAATGTATTTGTGAATTGTGAGTGTGGACATTTACATGAAAAAATAATTTAATAAATATCAATAAAATTATGTAAAATGTCATATTTGAATTAATAAACTGTAAAAAATGATACTGAAAAATAATAAAATAATTTGTACATTTTTTAAATCATGAATGTGGCTTGTTGAAAATTATTTGATACCAAAATAATGCGCAAAAATATTAATATTAAAGATTAAATAATTTTGACAAAAGTATCAGCCTAAGAGAGCATCGGCAGGTCAAAATTGGGTGTCAACACGTACTATATACATTACATGCGTACACGAGTATATTACCCCGTAATATAATGCGGCGTATTTCATATACATACTTTAACGAGTTATCGATTAATCTGATTATTAGCTTACATTAATATAACTTCAACGTACAGTATATTATTACTTCGATCATTTTAAATCAAGGTATTCAATATGTTTGGATAGATTTTGCTAGTTTTAACTACATAGTTCATCGATCACTACATCTAATATATATATATATATATATATATATATATATATATATATATATATATATAACAACAACAACAACAACATACCCAGTGTATTCCGACCTAATGGGGTTTGGGGAGGGTAGTGTGCGAAGACCATACCACTACCTCAGGAGAAGCAGAGAGTCTGCTTCCAATGGACCCCCGTCTTAGAACCAATAACAGTATAGCAACAAAATATAAATGCATATAAACTTATACAGGAAAATATAAACTACCGCTAACCACAAGATAATACTAGTTCCATAAGCTACAACTAAACTATATATCTGAAACCATAGACAACAACAACCCACGAATAAGAAACTTCAGACACAAATAAGGAACGTCCCCAACTTCGATCGATGCCCTCTCACCCCGTAACCCTCTACCCTAATCCGCATCCTCTACACCTTCCTATGAAGGGTCATGTTCTCTATAAGCTATAACTGCTCCATATCATGCCTAATCACCTCCGTCCAATATTTCTTCAACTTACCCCTACCCCGCATAAAATCATCCATAGCCAGTGTTTCACACCTCCGCACCGGAGCATCAGAACCCTTCCTCATCATGTTCCCAAACCAACATAACCTCACTTATCGCATCTTGTCCTCCGCCAAAGCCACTTTCACCTTCTCCCAAATAATCTCATTCCTTACTTTATCTTTTATGGTATGACCACACATCCAACACAACATCCTCATCACCGACACCTTTAACTTTTAAATATGGGAGTTCCTAACTGGCTAACACTCCACTTCATACAACATAGTCGGTCGGACTGCCACTCTATAGAACTTACCTTTAAGCTTTGGGGGGGGGGGGCTTTTTATCATAAAGAACTCTCTAAGCGAGCCTCTATTTCAACCACCCTTCCCCAATACGATGCATGACATCCTCGTCAAATTTCCAATTGCCCTGAATCATAGACCCTAGATACTTGAAACTCTTCCTCTTCTAAATGGACTGAGAGTCCAGCTTCACAACCACGTCAGCCTCCTGCGACACAGCGCTAAACTTATACTCCAAGTACTCCGTTTTAGTCCTACTCAAATGATATCCTTTAGACTCAAGGGTTTGTCTCCAAATATCCAACTTATCATTAACTCCTCCTCAAGTCTCGTCAATCAATACCATATCATCAGCAAATAACATACACCAAGGAACCCCTTCAATATGTCGCATTAAAACATTCATCACCAAGGCAAACAAAAAAGGGCTAAGAGTCGATCCCTAGTGCAACCCTATCAAAATCGGAAAGTGCTCTGAATCTCCACCTACTATTTTCACGCGAGTCTTCGTTCTATCATACTTGTCATGAATCAACCTAACGTACATAATGGGCACCCCTCTTTCCTCCAAGAACCTCCACGGAATCTCCCTAAGAGCTCTACCATAAGCCTTCTCAAGATAAATAAACACCATGTACAAGTCCTTCTTCCTCTCCCAAAATAGCTCCACTAATTTTCTCACATGGTGAATGGCCTCAGTAGTCGAGCGACCTAGCATGAAACTAAAATAATTCTCAGAGACAGTCACAATCCTTCTCACTCTCAACTCTATCACCATTTCCCAAACCTTCATAGTATGACTTAACAACTTAATCCCTCTATAGTTGTTGCAACTATGAATGTCTCTCTTGTTCTTATATAATGGAATCATCGTACTCCACCTCCATGCTTCAGGCAATTTTGCTGCCCTAAAAGTGATGTTAAACAACCTAGTTAACCACTCTAAGCCTGCCCTACCCGTGTTCTTCCAAAAATCTACAAGGATCTTATCAGGTCTCGTCGCCCTACCCCAAATCATCCTACGAATAGCCCCCTTGACCTCCTCAACCTTAATACTCCTACAAAAACTATAATCGCGATATTCCTCAGACTTCTCTAAATTCCTCAACACAAAACCTTTGTCCCTCTCGTCGTTTAAGAGTTTATGAAAATAGGACTGCCACCTCTTCCTAATGAGGGCATCCTCAACCAATACTGTACCATCCTCTCTCATGATGCACTTCACCTGGTCAAGGTCATGAGTCCTCTTCTCCCGGGCCTTGGCAAGTCTATATAACTTCTTATCCTCGTCTTTCTCTTCTAAAGCTACATACAAGCTCTCAAATGTTGTTGTCTTAGCTGTCGTAACCTCTAATTTAGCCTCTCTTCTAGCTACCTTATACTTCTTTTTATTTGTCTGCCTCTTCTCATCCTTATTGCTCTCAACCAACTTAGCTTACGCCACTTTCTTAGACTCCACCTTTTTCTTAACCTCTTCGTTCCACCACTAGTCCCCTCGGTGCTTACCAAATCGTCCTCTCGAGACACCTAACACCTATCTAGCAGTCTCCCTAATGCAACTGGCAGGCGTCTCCCACATACTATCCACATCCCCACTACTCTTCCAAGCCCCTGTACTCTTCAACTTCTTCCCTATCTCCAAAGCATTAGCCAAAGTCAAGCTACCCCACTTAATCTTGGGTCGAATCTCTATACTCTTCTTCTTTCTGTCCTTATTAATATATATATACATACATACATACATACATATATATATATATATATATCAACTCTTGAATACATACTATATACATCACATACATAATTTTACTGCCCCATAATAATATATAACATATTTCACATATACTAAGATGAATTATCGGTTAGTTTATCTTATGTTATTATACCTTCACAATATAATATATATATATATATACCTATACATACACACACATATACACACTATCGACTATATCAAGTTCTAAATACATCCTATATACATCACATATGTACACGAGTATATTATCCAAAAATATAATGCGACGTATTTCATATACATACTTTGATGATTTATAGATTAATTTGATTAGCTTACATTAATATAACTTCAACGTATAGTATATTATTACTTCTATCATTTCAAATCAAGGTATTAAATATGTTTGGATAGATTCTACTACTTTTTTACCACATCGTTCATCGATCGATCACTACATCATACACACGCACACATCATATCCACAAGTATATTACCTCATAATAGAACACATTCATTATATTCTGATGAATTATCAGTTATATATGAAAGTTACATTATTATATCTATCTATCTATATATATACACACATTAATTCCACAAGTATATTACCTTATAATAGAACACATTCATTATATTCTGATGACTTATCAGTTATATATGTACGTTACATTATTATAACTGCAATAGTAGCATATAATATCATTATCTCAACTATATGATATAGACATATTCATTATACAAAGATTATGTTTAACTTCATTTAACGTATATAGAAAGGAAAATATTTATTTTATATATTGAAACATAAGTAAAAGATAAAGATTATGATTAACGTAATTTATTTATTTTATTAGCTATATTTCTTAGTGTATTTTTTTACATAATCTAAGTTTGATTGATTTTTATTATTATTATTATTATATTGGTTATCGAATACGTGAGACCCAAGACCTGACCTTGAGCTAGAACTCAATAACTAGGAGCCTCGGTCTAACCTAACTCGGAACTTGACATTCAACCCTGTCCCAAAACATAAAACTTGACCCCTGATCTATAGAAAAAAGCAAAGCAAATCTCAAATTGTATACCCAAATTAAAATAAAACTTAAAATGAGCTAGAATTGGGCTAAATTGGAGATGGCATTAAAAGTGGGTTATGTTGAAGTGGCTAAAATCAACTCGATATGAAATTATCTTGTACCCAATATTCATTAGATTTTAGGTGGGTTGGACGATTCATCAATTTTTTGACCATATTTGACACCTCAATGTAACCCTTGTTTATGATAACATAGGCAAATATTGGTTGTTAATCGAACATGAATGTGTTCAAATGAGAGGCGGATCTAGCTTGTAATTTGTGATTCATGTGAATCGAGTAGTTTCTTTTAAATGTTGTCTACACATATCTGATAGTGATCCTAAATTATTATTGTACATTAACTTAAGATCACTATGATAATCATAAATTTAAATCCTCGACTATGATTTTGGCAAGTGTAAAATGGTGGGAACTATCAACTATTCCTAACTAGAAATATGCATTATTACTAGCTTTTTTAAGAAAAGCGACTTTAATTCTCAAATTACTTAATCAATCTGGCTCTCATCTTCATGCTCTTAGAAACATAATGGTGGTAGTAAGTCAAGCCTATGATCAATCAATGCGAATTAATTTATTAAGATGGTATAAACGTGAATAACTTTTAACCTTTAAGATACAGGGTCAATAGGTTTTGTTCTTTGTATAGAAAGCTCTACAAAGCACCTATTATAAATATCAGATGGAAAAAATTCAGCCACACCCGATACTTACATCGCATGAGGGAACACATGACATGTTTTTTTTTTCACGTACCTATGCGCGTGTTCGTATAACCCTCTAATCTTGCTAAGCAAGAACCTAAAGAGTTGAACATCAAAATTTTCTTTTACTATTTGATTCACAATGATATACAAATGATTAAGAATTGGCCATATCGGAGAAGTCAAAAACAATCCCCAAGTTAAAATTTATGGGTTGAAAAAAACGCAACCCAAGTTGTTTTTTTCCAATTATAAGATGGCCAATGCCAACAAAAATAGACATTAATAAAGAAAGCGACGTTACATCGTGGATCATGTGAACCAAGATAATGTCACATTTAATGCCAATAGAAATTACTAGGACGACAGGACAGCAAAAAGAATTTCTTTTTGGATGCTTTCCGTAAAACTAACACAGTGCGAATAAATATTGCAAGTGTGGAAGTAAATACACCAACAAGGGTTGTTGTAGAATAGTAAGTACTATTTCATCCTTAATTAGAGATTTCGAGTTTAAATCCCCTGATATAGAGTCGCATTAGAAAGTGTTTTACTCTCAATATGGGACTGCTCAGTGCGAGTCTGAATTTAATCGAGCTCCAATGTGTGCACCGGACATCAGGAGAGAAACCAAAAAAAAAAAAATACTATTCCTCCCATCCACCTAACTTGTCATCGTTACTAAAAATAAATAATTCAGAATAGTTGTTATTTTAAAAAATTAAGACATAATTAACTATTAAATATATAAAGATATTAATATATGGTGAAAAAATAATACATTAAATTCCCTCGCCTTAATCAGAGTTATAAAATTTAATCTCGAAAATGAAGAACTTTCCAAGAGGAAGTGTTTTACATTGTCTACCAACTACTCCCATCATCCATATTTATTTGTCCACTTTCTACTGACACAAGAATTAAGAAACAGTAAATAATATGAATAATTT
The DNA here is from genome assembly GCF_002878395.1 of Capsicum annuum. Lineage (NCBI taxonomy): Eukaryota > Viridiplantae > Streptophyta > Magnoliopsida > Solanales > Solanaceae > Capsicum > Capsicum annuum. The sequence continues at coordinate 55,634,973 of NC_061119.1, read as the reverse complement.
TTTCATATTATACTTTGAATATAATAAATTTAATGCTTAAAAAAATATATTAGATAATGAATTGTATTTAATATTGCGGATAAAATGAGTAGAAATAGGTAAATTATTTATTGGTTTTATAAATGTATTGTTGAATATCTTAAAATAGAAAAGTGAACAAGTAAAGTTGAACGAAGGTAGCAATAAATTTCAAGCATAACCTAAAATTATTTTAACCATAAACTTTCAAGCGTAAAAGTAAAATCAATTATAGTGAATGTCTATCAAGATCTATTTGATGTCTATCAGGATTTGATGTATTTGTCTTTTAGTTTGAAACTAGGGGCAAATTCCCCCTATAAATAGAAGGGCTTCCTTCATTGTAAATCATCCTTCAAGAGAAGAAATAAGAATCACTCTCTCTATTCTCTCTATTCTTCTTATTTATTCTTTCTTATTTTATAACACGTTATCAGCACGAGACTCTACCGTCTCAAATTTGAAGGCTAAGGCTAAGGTATTAATATTTTTCTTCCCTTTTTCCACATGGCTAACAATCTTACAAAGTGTGAGTTCGTTGCCCTTCAAAGTTCAGGCAAGAACTATATTTCATGGGTGTTGGATGCTGAAATTCACCTAGATGCTATGGGTCTTGGAGACGCCATAAAGAATGAAAATACAGCATCTAGTCAAAATCGTGCTAAGGCTATGATTTTCTTGCGTCATCATCTTGACGAAGTTCTGAAAATTGAGTACATTACTACTAAGGATCCACTCGTATTGTGGAATAGCCTAAAAGAAAGGTTTGGCCACTTAAAGATGGTCATCCTCCCAAAATCACGATATGAGTGGATGCATCTAAGATTTCAAGACTACAAGTTTGTTCATGAATACAATTCTGCCATGTTCAGAATTTCTTCTTAATTAAAACTTTGTGGAGAAACGGTCAATGATAATGATATGATGGAAAAGACGCTCTCCACTTTGCATTCCTCGAATGTGCTCTTAAGCAACAATATCGAGAAAAAGGTTTCAAGAAGTATACTGAACTGAGTTCTCATCTTCTCGTGGCTGAACAAAATAATGATTTGTTGATAAAAAATCACGAGAACCGACCAACTGAATTTTCACCATTTCCTGAAGTGAATGATGTGCACGCTCATCATGCTAGGCGTGGAAAAGTTTGCGGCCTTGGTTGTGAACGTGGACGTGGACGAGGACGTGGTCGTGGTCACAATGACCAAGAAAGAAACCCTATTTCGGGTGTTAATCATTCATCAAACAAAAAGATAAAAGATGAGAAACGTGAAGCAGTTACTTATTTCCGATGTGGCGGAAAAGGACATTATTCACATGATTGTCATGCTCTCAAGCATTTGGGTGATCTTTATCAAGCATCATTAAATAAGAAAGAGAGAAATCCCTACGCTAACTCTCTCTGAAAATAATGTTGACATCACATGCTTGGATGTAGCAGACTTTTACGAGCACCCTGAAGGAACGATTGATCACCTGATTGGTGATGGTTCCGTAAACATGGAAGAATGAATGATTTTTAATTTTATTTTATTTTTATTGATAAGAGTTAGTGAATAAAGAATCATGTAAAAGTAGTTGTTTGCATGATTATTAGTTTTTGATTATTATTGATTAGATCAATTACATTATTATAATTTATTATTAAATTAAATTGAGTTTTAATTTTTTTCATTTTTTTGTTGAAAGAAAAAAAAATAATAATAATACTGCTTTTCCTGTGCTACACGTTTCTAAAAAAAAGGACAAATTATTTGCATGTTAAAACGACGGCTACGATAGTACTATTGATTAGTATATTGCTTGCCTATTTTTTTTATAATGTCCACATACATATTGTCATTAATTATCCATATTATATAATACAATAACATTATCATATTCTTTATCAAGTATAATATAATAATATTATATTGTTATTGCATATCCACGTCCTGAACAAATATAATACAACAATATTATTTTATTGTATGTTAATGTTCCATATTATTAATTATAATAATAATATATTACATTCTTTATCAAATATTATATTCAATAGGTTTAAATTTGGACATATTATTTTTTGTGATTAACAATTTCTTATAAGCTTCACTATGTACAAAAACTTAATATATATTTATTTGGTTGAAGATATGAATAATTTTCAAGAAGATATTTGTTTGATTGATTCTGAAACTACACATACGATATTCAAAGACAAGAAATATTTCTCTCATCTAAACATGGACAAGATTAATGTTACGATAATTTCTGGTAGTGCTAATTTGATTGAAGGCTTCGAAAAAGCAATTATAATCTTGCCCAAGGGAACTAAACTCATCATAAATACTGTCATGTTTTCTCCTAAGTCTTGAAGAAACTTGATGAGTTTTAAAGATATCCATGAAAATAGTTGTCATATCAAGACAATTGATGAGATGAATGTTGAATATCTTGTTATCACCCAGAATATCTCTGGGCAGACATGTATTATTGAAAAGTTTCCTGCTTTATTTTTTGGCCTGTATTGGACAAAGATTTGTGCAATTGAGGCACATTCTATAGTAAACTGGAAGTTTACTGATTCCAATACTTTCATACTTTGGCATGATCGTCTGGGATATCTAGCATCAATAATGATGAGACGAATAATAGAAAATTCATATGGGTATCCATTAAAGAACTTGAAGGTTCTTTCGAATGGTGAATTTTCATGTAATACTTGTTATCAAGGCAAGCTGATTGTGAGACCATCGCCAACAAAAGTTGGGATTGAGTCCCCCGCGTTCTTGGAACGCATACATGGGGACATTTGTGGACCAACTCACCCACCAAGTGGGTCATTTAGATACTTCATGGTCCTAATAGATGTTTCTTCTAGATGGTCTCATGTGTGCCTTTTGTCATCTCGCAACTTGGAATTTGCAACATTATTGGCACAAATAATATGATTACGAGCTTAATTTTCTAATAATCAAATTAAGTTCATTCGCCTTAATAATGCTGGAGAATTTTCATCCTAAGCATTTAATGACTATTGCTTATCTATAGGGATAAGAATGGAACATCTTGTACCCATGTTCACACTCAAAATGCCCTTGCTGAGTCATTAATTAAACGTCTGCAGTTGATAGCAAGACCATTACTGATGAAAACTAAGTTGCCCACTTTTGTTTGGGGTCATGCAATTTTGCATGCTGCAATACTTGTTCGTTTTAGACTGATAAATTATCATAAATTTTCTCCATTGTAATTGGTTTTGGGTCAAGAGCCTAATATATCTCACTTGAGAACTTTTGAGTGCGGTGTATATGTGCCTATAGCACCACCAAACCGCACTAGGATGGGCCCCCAAAGAAGGTTAGAAATTTATGTTAGGTTTGAATTACCCTCTATTATTCGCTATCTTGAACCATTAATGAGAGATATGTTCACTGATCGATTTGCAGATTATCGGTTTGATGAGATACTTTTCCCAAAATTAGGGGGAGAAGATAGTGATATCAAAAGAGAAATTTTGTGGAAAAATCCATCACTATCTCATCTTGATCCATGTACTTCTATTTATGAGCAAGAAGTACAAAAGATGATTCATCTGCACTGAATTGCAAATCAAATACTAGATGTATGTACAAATTTGAAAAAGATTACTAAATTACATATTCCTGCAAAGAATGTCCCAATTCGAATTGATGTTCTTAAAGGACCATCCACTAGTGTCATAGATAATGAATCTAAAGCACGCTTGAAGCGTGGCAGACCATTAGGTTCTGAGGATCGAAATCCTAAAAGAAGAAAAACAAATGGTCAAGATGACACTACAAAAGATCCATATATGGAAGTTCAAGATTTGAGCAATGTTGATATCTCTGAAGGAATCAATATGCCTGAGACTCAAGAAAATGAGGAACTATCCATAAATTCAAGTGATATTGAAACTAATTTGAATCGATCTGAAATAATAGTGGATTATGTCTTTACATATAATGTTGCAACAAAAATTATGCAAGACAGTAAGGATCTTGAACCTCGATCTGTCATAGAATGTCGACAAAGAAATGACTGATCAAAATGGTAAGAAGCTATTCAATCTGAATTGAATTCACTTGTCAAACGTAAAGTTTTTGGACCTATAACTCAAATACCTGATGGTGTTAAGCCCGCTGGCTATAAATGGGTCTTTGTGCAAAAAAGAAATGAGAAAAATAAAATACAAAGGTATAAAGTACGCCTTTTTGCACAAGGATTTTCACAACAGCCTGGTGTCGATTATGATGAGACATATTCACCAGTTATGGACGCAATAACATTGCGTTATCTTATTAGTTTCACTGTCCATAAAAGACTTGAAATTCATTTGATGGATGCGGTAACAGCCTATCTATATGAATCACTTCATAATGAGATATACATGAAAATTCTCGAAGGATTTAAAATGCCGAAAGAATATAGTTCAAAGCCTTGGGAAATGTATTCCATTAGATTGCAAAGATCATTGTATGGTTTGAAGCAATTTGGACGCATGTGATATAACCATCTTAGTGAATATTTATCTAAATAAGGTTATACGAATGATGAAACTTGCCCATGTGTTTTTATAAAGAAAACAACGTCGAAGTTTGTTATACTTGTGTCTATGTCGATGACATAAACCTTATTGGAACGCTAATAGAGCTTCAAAAAGAAATTGATTACCAAAAGAAAGAATTTGAGATGAAAGATCTCGGAAAGACAAAGTTATGCCTTGGTTTGCAAATTGAGCATTTGATAAACGACATCTTTATTCATCAATCTTCCTACACAAAAAAAGGTGTTGAAATGATTATATATGGATGAAGCACATCCATTAAATACTCCGATGGTTGTTCGATCACTTGATGTGAATAAGGATCCATTCCAACCTCAAGAAAAGAATGAGGAACTCATTGGTCCTGAAATACCATATCTTAGTGCAACTGGTGAACTAATGTATCTTACAAATACTACAAGGCCTGATATTGCCTTTTCAGTAAATTTGCTAGCAAGGTATAGTTCTGCTCCTAATAGGAGACATTGAAATGGGATCAAACACATATTACGGTATTTAAAGGGAACTACCGATATGGGCTTATTTTATTCTAAAAATTGCAGTTCCGGTCTTGTTGGTTATGCTGATGATGGGTACTTATCCGACCCGCATGAAGCTCGGTCTCAAACAAGCTATGTATTCATATGTGGGAAACTGCCATATCTTGGAGATCAACAAAGCAGTCTATCGTAGCCACTTTATCGAATAATGCTGAGATTATAGCTATTCATGAAGCAAGCCGAGAGTGTGTGTGGTTGAGGTCCAAAATACATCTCATTCGAGAAAAATATAGCTTGAAATATAACAAAGTACCCACAATTTTATATGAAGATAATGCAGCATGCATAGCACAACTTAAAGGAGGATTCATAAAAGGAGATAGAACGAAGCACATTTCGCCAAAGCTCTTCTATACACATGAGCTCTAAACGAATGGTGATATTGGCATACAACAGATTCGTTCAAGTGACAATGTGGCTGACTTATTCACCAAGTCTCTTCCAACTGCAACTTTCAAGAAGATGGTGCACAAGATCGGAATACAAAGGTTCAAGGAAGTTCTTATTAGGGGGAGCTAATACGCGTTTTACTCTTTTTCCCTTACGAGGTTTTATCCCACTGGATTTTCCTTGTAAGGTTTTTAATGAGGCAGCCTATATGCGTATTGTTAAACATTCAAGGGAGAGTGTTACGATATATATCAATTATAGTGAATGTCTATCAAGGTCTATTTGACGTCTATCAGGATTTGATGTATTTGTCTTTTAGTGTGAGATTAGGAGCAAATTCTCCCTATAAATAGAAGGGCTTCCTTCATTGTAAATCATCCCTCAAGAGAAGAAATAAGAATCACTCTCTCTATTCTCTCTACTCTTCTTCTTTATTCTTTCTTATTTTATAACACCCCCGCCTTAATCAGAGTTTTAAAATTTAATCTCGAAAATGAAGAACTTTCCAAGAGGAAGTGTTTTACATTGTCTACCAACTACTCCCTTCATCCATATGTATTTGTCCACTTTCTACTGACACGAGAATTAAGAATCAATAAATAATATGAATAATTTTGTCATATCATACTTTGAATATAATAAATTTAATGCTTTAAAAAATATATTAGATAATGAATTGTATTTAATATTGCGGATAAAATGAGTAGAAATAGGTAAATTATTTATTGGTTTTATAAATGTATTATTAAATATCTTAAAATAGAAAAGTGAACAAGTAAAGTTGAACGAAGGTATCGATAAATTTCAAGCATAACCTAAATTTGTTTTAACCATAAACTTTCAAGGGTAAAAGTAAAAAGTGTTTTTCATAAAAATAAAAAAACTAATTAAACTTTAAAATTTTGTTCATAATGACAAATGTGTCAAAAGTTCAAAATCACCTTTTCCCAAAATCATTCATTCTTGTAAATTGCTCCTTGCATCTACCATTTAGAGAGAGGGATGAGTGACCCACAATCACAAGGGCTTTGGTTTGTTATTTGTTATTTAGACCAAAGCCAAAGGGACCCAAAGACCTCTACTTTTTAAGTTATTGTCCCATAAAGAATTAACGTGTGAAAGAAGAGCCTCGCAAGTCGCAGCTGTACGTGCATCCAAATTTCATGGACCAATTTAAGTACATCATACATCTTACTTGTCCTTTAATATGAATTGCTACCAAACATTTCTACCTTGATGCTTCCTTCATTTCTTTATTGTGGCATGTTTCTTTTTTGAGATTAATTTTCTTGTTTATAAAAATTAAATTAAATAAGATTAATTCGATATTTTAAAATTAAAATTTAAATATGTAAAAATTATACAAAAAAATACTATACATTGTATTTTTTCTCATATCCATATAATGAAAAACTATATTTTAAATATATTAGTCAAAATTTATATAGTTGAGCTTTTAAAAAGAAATTTATGAGAACTGAAAATGAAAGAAGAGAGTATTGGTGAAAATACGTAGTCCTTTCGGGTCAATATGGAGTAATATTTGCCTATTAAGGCTTAAATGACTGTTTAAGAAAGATATTATTAATAGTCTTAATTATAACTTTTATAGCAACAGTTTCATAATTACGAAAAATAGCAAATTATATTTGTATTTAAGTAAAATGTTGCTATATAAATACATATACAAATATATATGTATTACTCAAAAATACATATGCACAACTGAAAAATATATATTCTTCTATTACTATGAAGTGGGTAAAATATTGCTACTTTTGCTATAAGTTTTTGAAGTAGTATTGCTATTTATTGTAATTGTAATCTTAAAAATGCTAGTTTCTGTAATTTTTCCATATTAATAGTCTATACTCGTATGATGAGCATTTTATTAAATTACTCTATCTCTTTTTAAAACTTCTTAATTAATTAACACTCTACTAACTGAAAGTAACCTTTTACTTTCTAGCTTTGGATTTTGAGAAAAATATTTGATTTCACTAAACTGAATGAAGTTATCTACTTTAGATTGAAGAGGAATGGGCTTATTGATCAAGTGT
>NC_061119.1:55617386-55624399 GCF_002878395.1 Capsicum annuum | reverse complement strand
TAGAAAAAAGTACATGTGATAGTTTATATAATTTAAAAAACTCACTACGAGAAGAACAACGCAAGATAATAAATAACATAGAAAATCTAGAATTAGATATACATTACATTACAGTTAGGATAAATTATTATACAGAAATTTGTAACTCTGTAATTACTACAGGATAAAATAATAAGCCAAACAAATTAATGAATACATCTTACGAAAAGAATAAATCATTAAAAAATATTGAAACAAAATTTAAAAAATATCCACGCACAAAGAAAAATAGATTCATTATATATATACTAAATCTATTTCATAAATTAGTTATCCGCCTATATCCGCACCCCCCTACAAATGGATTTGTCTTATTTTTTAATTTGATATTTATTTTATAAAAATGTGTAAAAAAATATTATAAATCACAATAATTAACAACTTAAAAATTTTAAAAGATATAAAATATTTTACCGACTCTTGAAATTATATCAGTCCACTTAAATTGAAATAGAAGAAAAAGTACTATAAATCACAATAAATCAAAACTTATATTATTTTTAAATATAGTTGACTGTCAACGCCTCAAAAGTTTGGTTTAATCTGTTATATATTTCAAGAAAATACATAAAAAATATTATAAATCACAATAATTAACAACTTAAAAAAATTTAAAAGACATAAAATATTTAGCTGACTCTTGAAATTATATTAGTGCCACTTAAACTTAAATAGTAGAAAAAGTATTATAAATCACAATAATTAAAAACTTAAATATTTTAAAAATATAACTATGAATGCCACAAATGTTTGGACAAGGAGAGTAACATATATTATTTGAAATCACATAAAAAGTATTATAATTTTTTCTACTTAATAATAAGTGGCGATAAACAGACACGAGGTCGACATGTCTGCTTGTATTGCCTTCTTTAACTGCTTCAATCATGATTTTACTATATCACCCTTAATTAATTATTATAACTCATTTAAGTATTTTAAAAATTAAAATATTTACTAAAAATAATAAATATACATAAAATGATAAATTAACTCTTGATATTTTGTGATGCCTGCTTCAGCTGCTTCAAACATAATTTTACTATATCTCCCCTAATTAATTATTATAAGTCATCTAATTATTAAAAAATTAATAATATTTAATAAGAAAAAATAAATTATACATAAAATGATAAATTAACTCTTGATGTTTTAAATTAACTCGATCACTTATATAAGGCTCATTTAAATGTTTCCACAAGTATTTTTTATAGAAATTTTGTTATGTCACTTCTAATTAGTTGTTATAAGTCATTTAAGACATGTCTGCTTCGTTGCTTCAATAGTGATTTTGTTATGTCACCCCTAATTAATTTTATGGTTATCTAAACAGTAAAAAATTAATAATATTTCATAAAAAAGGTAAACAAGACATAAATGATATGTCAACATAAAACATTCAGTTGACTGTCAAAATTATATTAGTCACATAAATTACAATGGGACAAAGGAAGATAAAAAGTAACATATATTATTTAAAAAGGAGAACACATGTAAACTAGAATGGAGAGAGTATTCACATCTTATTAAAAATTATGCTACAAGCATTATAAATCACATAATTAACAACTTAAAAAATATAAGACATATAAAATAGTTGATTGACTCTCAAAATTATATCAGTGTCACTTAAATTGGAATAAAAGAAAAAGTATTATAAATCACAATAATAAAAAATTTAAATTAGTTTAATAATTGATTATCTAATTTATATTATGTCACATAAATTCAGATTAAAAAAAAAATGTCATTCGATATCTAGTATTAATATAAGACTCATAATAGAGAATTTCGATGTACACTAGATTTGCTATGCAAAACGTTTGTGTAAACAAAATAAAAAAAATGAGTTTTTAGTTAAATTACTCTTCAGTTAATGTTTTTATTGTTGTTTTTCGGGTTTAGTAAAATTTGTATTTTACAATAAGAACTTCAAACACATGTTTAAGCTAATCACATGAACAATCAAATAAAGTTGTAACTCTGTGTTCACAACTTTGAACTTCAACAACAAATTCAACCCAACTTAGAAACATCAACAAAATGAAGTTCAACCTATTTTTTGAAAATAATAAAATCAAACATTTAGGAAAAGATGAAGATTAGAAGATTCAAGTCCACAAAATTCACGGTGTGTCCTTAAAGAAATTATTTCTCTCAAAGTACCCGAAGTTATGGAATATATCCTCCTAAGATAAAATGAATCACTTCAATAGAATAGTGATACGTCAAATTCTGTTGAACTGCGAGCACACTCAATGATAGCAAATCACTCTAGAGGTTTTTTCGTGAAAGAAGAGTGTTTTTTTCCTTCTTATACCTAAGGAAAAATTCATGTATTTATAGCCATCAAGGTGTTTGTAACAACCTTTTTTTTTATGAAATATGTGAAATTTGTGAGTTTGTGTGATTTGACTGCTTTATCCCTATCCGTAGATGCATTATGGTATTTTGGGGGGGGTGGGGGTGATTGAAAAGATTCTCGATGCATCTTGGTACCATTTATGCAATGTTGTGGTTTTTAATGGCTTAGAGAGTCTTATTTTGAACTTATGTAGATATCTTTTGACCCGTGCAACGGATGGTTGAACGGACTGTGCCCGTAAGTCCGAAATATCGATTTTATGATAGGTAGGTTTTTGGTTTGAGTCCAGGTGCACCCAGCTCATTTTGACCTATTGATCGAAAAGTTGAAAAATTAAAAATATGAGTATGGTACCCACATTTGGTCGAAACGACCTCGAATGGAAAATTTGACTTTCGTCAGCACATCAGAACGTTGATTTTAGGGTGAAAATATATTTGGTTTGATTTTACGGTATTTAAAGCTCATTTTGATCCTCGGTTTGGAAAATTGTGATTTCGAATTTCAGAAGTTAACTTTACGAAAACGATATTTTTTTCAACAATCTAACTTTGCCAATGTGTTCGGAATGTCGAATTTAGTGTGGTTACATAGTTTGTTTGTGTTTATCGGACTCTGACGAATCCCAAGCACTCCGTTGGAGTCCGCCCAAGCACTCCGTTGGAGTCCGGGTCAAACTTTAAAAAAATCTAGTTTTCTAGCTGGTGCGCAAAGTATAAAAAAAATGGCTTTTTACCCTTTTTGGCCTATTTTGTCCATTCTTTCACTTTTCCTCTTGAGAGTTAAACCCTAAAATAGTGAGAGTTTAAAAGTCAAGCTTGTGGAAGGTTGGAAAGCTAGATAAATATCTATTTCTTGATTCTCTTATGGATTTAAGGTAAGAATTTACCCTTTTCTTAGGAGTTTCTTGATTAATTTCTCAAAACTCCAAAAAATCTTAGGACTTGATTTTAAACCCCAATTTCACTCTTTTTCACTTGAATGATATTTTAATTTTATAATTACTAGTTTTTAATCTATTTAACTTTCAAAACAACTCTAATTTTTTATTTTAACCCAGATTTCATAGATTTTACCCAGTAAAGCTTAAAAATGGGTTTTCTTCAATTTGAACCTCATTTTTTTACTCGATTTCACTTGAGTTTTTGGCTGTAGATTCCTAAAAATATGAGAAATATATTTTTGAAGTAAAACTGTGATTTTGTCCTTTTTTCAAAAACTCATTTTGGGGGTCCGTTTTGATCTCGAACCAAAAGTAGTCAATATGAGTGTCATTGATTTTACTTTGATGCGTAGATTCATATTTGATGTTTTTATTAGAGTTCGGGAGGACTAAGGCTTTGGGAGCAAACTCTTGGTTGTGAAATTTTAGCTTTTGAGATAAGTTTATGGCTTAACTCTTTCAGACTTGATTGGGTAGTAAATGATGGTACAAAATGCATATTAAGGGTGGAAACTAATCATGAAAAAAATAGCTATCTATGTATTGAGCCAGTGTGGCGGCCCATATGTGATGTAATTGTCGAAATTGAGATATTATATGATATGTGTGACCGTGTGGGGTCCTATGTGATATTGATAGCCTTTAATACATATGTATAATTATATTGTGTTATTAAAATGCTTAATGTGGTACCATTGGTGTATTATGCTTATATTCATACTTTATTGGAATATGAGACATGTGGAAATTCATGGATGAAATGGAAATGATGAGTGGTTATTGGCTCACATGGTTATGAAAATATATCAATGTGGTTTGTAGTGAAAATATATCATGTGGTTGGTTGTGGAAATACTCATTGTAATTTTTGTCAACATTACAACCTCATATCATACTCATACATGAAATATTGGTACCATCGTGACAACACCTAAGTAACACTGGCAACACCTTTTTAAAAACCCTCCTTGAGAGATGTGCAGGGGAGGAGATACTGTAAACCCTTATAAAACCCTTTTCGAGGGATGTGCCAAAAAAGAGATATGAGATATGTGAATTGTATACAGGTTGATGAATCCTCCATGGGTCCTACATTGGGAGGCTTGCTTTCGTAGATGTATACGGGAATTACACGATGATCTAGGAGGTTGTACATCGACCTCGTGCCTCATCATCATCATCATCACCATCATCATCATATACATTGTACTTATTTTATTGTGTTTATAGTGTGCTGTATTGCGATATTGATTTGCTATGTATGTAATTATTTTATCTTCTTTTACTTGTATTTGATGATCTTGTATATGCATGTTTCCCCTTGTTCTACTTATATGTGATATAATACATACTTGTGTTCTATCTTGGTATGATCTTTCAATATATGTGATATATTAGAATCGTTAGTTCAAGCGTGTGGGAAACCGTTATGGGACATTTTCTCATTGCAGGTGACGTGCCCTTAGTTTGTATTTTGTATGTTTTATTTTCTACTTTGCTTGATCGGCCTATGATACCTATTGAGTACAAGTGGACCATACCTACTCCTGCTTTACCCTTTTGGTGCAGCTTAAGGTTCAGGTGCGTCTCAGACCAGTTGATTTCGAGCGCCTTTAGATAACTCAAGGTAGCAGTTGGAGATTCATACGTCTGGAATTCACCTCCATCTTTCTGTATTAGTTATGTCTTTATTAGTATTCGAAGACAGATATTATTCCTTTGTGGTTATTTTTCTAATGTATTTGACTCCTGGTTTATACTAGTTATTCTTACACTATTGACACCTGCTTTTTGGCATGATTGGTATTTTGGATAAGTTCTTTCCACATTGTTATGATTACTTGTATAGTTTAGCTTTATTCTAAAAGTCTTACCTTGGGTATGTCTGGCTTTTCTTTTTCCTTTTTGTATTAGTTTGGGTGATTGGTGACGTCCAAGCTACACCTTATCTCAGAAGATGATACGATCGCTGCCAAATATAGTAACCCAACAAAGGTTGGGGTTAAATCCAAGGTAATACATGGAATTGTGGCTCTCAGTTGTTGTAATCAACGGGCGGAACTAGAAAAGTAAATGGGGGTTTTGATTGTCAATATTGAACAAGTAACAAATATCAACTTCGTTGTAATCAGTCGTAAGTGAACACTAGGATTGTGTTCCCCCTTGCTTCTCAACTATGTAGTCTTATCATGTCATGTTGAACCAACCTGATACCTTGCATGCAGAATCTATAAGTTATGTACTTTCTATAGTCTTTTGGACATACAGAAGGATTTCACCCTTTACCTTTTGTGTCTTAGGTGTCGCTTTACTAACCCTTATCTTGATCCCGATTAACTAGTACCTTTTGAGTCATTAGTTATTAGATTAAATCTAACTATCTTACATAGATAAAACCTAGTAGCATGGATCGACAGCTAAACTCCAAATTACTGTTGTCTTTATCTTTTCCTAGTCACTACTCCTCTTTTGGAGTAAGTAGCAATAATCTAGGTCGTATCCTAACGTGTACACCCGTTAAGAAAACTATTATATTGAAGATAAAGCAATACATGCATAGGTATTGGTTTAGAACAATAATAGCACTTCCTCTACTTCGTCAATCCTCCATGGTTTCCACAACCCTAAGTATGGGTTCTTAGCCCTCATACTTGTAAAGTAATCAACAACATTCATAATTAAAAGCATAGACAAAATCACAATAATAAGAAGTCGAAATCTCCACAATCGTAACTAAATTAATCAACTGAAGTTAATACAAGAGAATCTCAAGATCAAATCTGATCTTGGAATCAAAATATGTTTTGGAATATCAAAATTTCGTAACTTCTACTAAAAACACATAAAGAGTATTTATAGTACATTAGGAAACCCTAAAACTAAAGTCCCAATTAAATAGGAGAAAATAGGGTCGGTAGCCACTTATGGTGTCTACTTACGCCCTAACCCTATACGCAGGTAGCACTTGCAGTCAGTAGGGTAGGTGCAAGTAGTGACCGCAAGTGCCAGGACCGAAAGTCCTGCAGGTCAGCTCTCGAGATTTTGGACTTCTGGTATTTTCTTTTCCCATATGCAGTTCATAAGTGATACTTATGGTCTACATATTGACTTGGCAAGAGCCAGGAGTCACATTTTCAGCTCTTCTTCAACTCCCGAACATGCTTTGATCACGAAAAAGCTAAAAAGTGTCCCGAACATCCATAATTGCTCCTATAAGTAGCCAAAAACATAATTTTTCATCTTTTTCACGAACTTAGCATTCAAAACATGATTTGCTACAAAACATACCTTAAACGCATCAAATCTAACAAAACAACCTCAAAAACTTGCATATTTTCCTCGTTTTAAGTGCTAAAGTGCAATATTTCTATAGCATATCAACATCCTAAACTTAGAATGTTTGCATGTCCTCGGGCAACAAAATACAATAAAAATAAAAATGACGCTTAACTAGGGGAATATAAATTACTCAAGGCAGTCAGTCAACACTTTTAAGCTTAGAACACAATACCCCCTCCAATCTTACTTTTCAAAATTATGTATGAACATGAAGCACAACAGTGTGACCTAATGGGATCAAGGTATGGCATTACATTAGAAACAGACAACCACGCATATGTACAAATTACACTACCCGAAATAAGCAAATAGCTAGCAATATGACTC
>NC_061119.1:55553665-55614386 GCF_002878395.1 Capsicum annuum | reverse complement strand
GCCCTGCGTACTCAAATTTGGTTCTTCTTTATGCTTCCATATCTCCATATCTATACCAACACCCACATCACCTCCATTTACATCATCAGACTCTATGGAAACTATAGGCCCTTAGTCTAGGCCCTAGGTACTACAGCTGGCTCTGTAGGTCTCCTCGAAAGGTTTGGGAAAGCCAAATCTTTCATACTCTTTGTCTACACAGAATCCATAGCACATACCCTCTTATATATGCTCGGTATGTCAGGTATACCGGCCTCGTCTCATAGTCTCATAGTCTCTGAATCATGCAAGGAAATAGTAGATTAGTCAACTCCCCAAATTCTATATCATGGATCTCTTGCCAGAGGATAGCTGCAAAATCAATAGAATATCTAGCCATTATACTAGCAACCAGGGCTGCTCCCTCCTAAGTTAACAAATTATTCAACGTAGTGGGGAACAGTTATTATCCGGTCAGCAACCACCAAAACTTGGCCTAAAAGGTTAATGTACCCTTCTTGATCACACCATGCCCCTCAATCCATGGATATCATCACCCAAAGGTGAAATATAATTGGCTATCCACCTGGCCATATTGACCCTCTCTTATTTATGCTCAATCTCCCACATAATAGGTCGATCATATGTGACTCTTAGTCTATAGTTATACTCTATAATAGATGCAGGATTAATATTATTAGGACCAAAAATGACCCGTGGATAGTCTCAACTGACAAATCAACTCTGACCCCTCTCACAAGTGTATGATCAAGTTGTGCCTGCTCTACGAATTTCACCAGGTCTGGAGCTCTACGCATAAAAAGGACTATTGTAGCTCAGTAGGATGCATAAAAATCATGTACCATGGTCGGGCTATAAGAATCGAGTAGTCTAGTCATCCACAAACTAATATCAATTAAATGTGGCCTATAACTGTGGTACTCGACTTAGCCCAGATAGATCAATCCGGTGCTCCCCATAAATAATCCTCTTAGGCTTGCCTTCTTTTGAAATATGATTGTCTCTATAAAATATCTCCCACATCCTTTTCACACACTACCTCAGATATTCCTCCTGAAGAGGTACTTCCGAGGCATGTGTGGGTGCAAGACTCTGCCCCTGTTGTACTGATACAGTATGGGTAGCCTGATCTGTACCCTCTTTATACTGAGGTACATCTAACTATTGTACATGTGTAATGATACTCTCCTCAGATTGGGGTACCGCTGATGACTCCTCCTTATTAGTATCCTCAGATGAATCCTGGGATCCCTCCTCAGACTGGGGTCTTGACCTGCAACCTGTAGAGTAGACTTAGAATCTATTTTCTCACCATCATCATCATCTTCTGCTGGAGGGTATGGGGGGGTGACATCCACATTGAATTCATCCGTGGTCTGTCCACAACTGCCTACGTAACCTGGTGCATCTGCCCTCTAGTAACTTTACGCATCACCCCTATTGTAGTGTCTCTACATCGCTACATTGGGTACTTCTCCACTAAATAACTAGGCTCAAGAGACTTTGACCTTCTTCTCAACGTATCGGCCTTCATCTTCCTAGAAGCTCTAGGTTTCATATGTACCTGAAAAACCAGTAGTTAGTTTCCAACAAAAATGAGGGATTGCAAAGATCGACAAAAAACTCAAAATTTGAAAAGTTTGAATTTTTCCTCAATTTTCACACCCCTATAACCTATTTGAAATCCCAACAAGTCCAATGTACACATATAAATCAAGAATCATGATTTTCAGAGCAAACTCAACATGCTCAACTTGTAGTATTACTCTACTCCTTCAAGTTCAACTTTCGGTTAGGGCCTAACCTTAAAATTCTATTCAAAACAAGGCCCTATATTATGGTTTTAGGCTACTTCAAAGCTCCTACATACAAGCAAGATAGAATCTATATATTTTGCATAGGAATACACATATCAACTTGTTTATATAATGAATAACTCAATACATAACCATTAGGATCCAAGAAATTTACCTTTTTTATGATGAATTAGAAATGAACAATGAAGAACTCGAGCAAAATCAAAGTTTGAACTTGTTTCTAGTGTATTGGGACAAGTTGGTATCTCAAACAAATGTCAATTTGGCCTCTACAAGTGTGGGGTTAGTTTATGTTTTAAGAGGGAGTTCGAATTCAAAGAGAAAAGTGAAGTTTTGAGGATTTGAATAGGTTAAAATGAAGTTAAATGTGTTTAAATAAGGATGGGGGCTATTTTAGGTCATATACATGTGTTGGTGGGCCCAAATATTTAATCAAAATTTGGGACCAGTAATGACCTAACTACGGCAGCCACTTGCGCATGCCACCTGCGGCCAAGCATGGGGCGCAAGTGCCACCTGCGGCCAGCAGGTGCAGGGCCAAAAATTTTGGCCCTCTTTTGACAGGACCCGACCAGGGTCATTATTGTAATGGGTATCTCATGTCCAACTAGGATCGAAGAACACCTCCGATACCCAACCCAACCATCCAGCATATGCCTTAAGTCGGATGAATTTCAAACATATAATACGATTGTGTGTATTTGCTCAATTCCAAACTCTGGGATAATTATATAATCGTGACCAACCCTATCGAGTTCAACCGTCCCAAACCAACCAATATCCATAACCAAATTGTAAACCAAAATAATAACTAAACCAAGTTTCATTACCTAACATAAAAGGATGGATTAGTGAGAAATTTTGTCCAACGGTATCAGCCCCAATACTAATACCAATACTAAGGCTGACATCAATACCAATCTCGCCCATGTCAACCCATAGTAGCTCTACAAAAGCCTCTAACCAAAAGAAAACCAATATCTAATTAGGACATGCCCCCAACCATAATCAAAACCAATATCCATAAATAAACCATAGTATATAAAAATGTCTATAACATAAAATGGAGCCTTCCGGAAGGATAGAAGCTTATTACTTCAATCCAAAAGTTGATCCCAAAATTTGGTCACTATACAAGAGGAGTGAATGATCGGTGATGGGATACAACCGCCTGAAGATGGGTTAGTGGGTGAATGCTAGCATAAACTCAGGATAAGGATAAAATAATGCCATCCAGTAAAACCAAGTAAACCAACCATATATATACGAACCATACATATATATATATATATATAACTAAGCTAGGAAAGGGGATTGGGCTTAGCATGCATTTGAAACCATTAACCTAGGTATGTGTAGATTAACCATCTAAAACCACCCACGGACTATATGGGTCCAATATAACCCCCTAAACATGCACCGATACATGTAGCCGTACGAACCGAAAATACCATAACAGTAGGGGATTCCCAAGTACCCTTACCCTCTACAGTGTACTTAGAGGATTTTCGTGTACCTCATAGTATCATATATGGTCGCCATGACCAACCCGTCATGTAGGCAAACATAAGTTTCCAGTATTTCTTCATTGAACTCCCACCTTCACAGTTAGCTATCACACCCCGCAATTATTGCCCAATTAAAACCATTTCCAACCAACCAATCCATTATTCCATTTATAATTAACTGGGGCTATTTATAGTGGTATCGTCAAACCGACTATAACTAGAAAGTATTGTCCTCAGCCAAACTTCTTAAGGTAGGGATTCCCGTGTACCCATTTACAAAGTTAACTTGGGGTAGTACCATGTACCCCACAAGTGTTCCATTATTATGTTTGCTTGGGGAAGTCCCATGTACCCCACAAAGAGTTCAATTAATCATAACCATAACCACCAAACCATTCCATTTAACCACGCCAAGCCATTTAAACCATTTTGTGTTCCATTACCAAACTATACCATGCAATAGTTCCATTAAAATGTCCAATAACATAGTAAAAGAATTCTGTTGGGCATTTTATCAAACATATTGGGGGATAGTGTTTCCAAAACCAAAATCAAATACCAATTAACCATTCTCATGCAACCAAGTATCCAAACCACCATTAAAACATGTAAATATACATAATTAAAAGATGGGAAAACCATAACCAAGCCATTATAACCTATACCCCCAATGTTTATTTGAAAACCCAAAACCATATAACAATTAAGCCATTAAAACAATTTACAAAATATGCCTTTAGTTAAAACTAACAATGAGGGAAGGATTACATGCCTTAAATTAAGTAGATGTTGGAGAGAAATCACCAATACAAGCGCCAAATTAATCCTTAAGATGAAAACCTAGCTTTCTTTGCCTAAGAAATTTAGACAGGATTAGAGAGTGTTTTCTAAGTACTAAAGAATAAAATAATAGGGAAAATAAACTCCCAAGTGTATTAAAAGTTATGGGGCCTTGTTAGGTTAAGTGGAAAAATGTCCAGATTGGCCTCACTCAAATTGCATAAAATTCCCGTCAGGGGGTACAACCAACCATACCAGTCGTGCCCTCCAATATAAGTGGTACCCATCACTCGTACCCTAGGCCTCCCCCTTAGAACTAACACTATCCAAGGTACAACTTATCCAAACCAAGTCATACCCAAATCATCCAACTCGTACCTTTGATTTGTACCCATGACAGAATAGAATCATATAAGGTTTTAACACTGTCCACCAAATGAGTCGATGATACTACTCGTACCCTACCTTACGCCTCATAGTGAGCCACTCATACTCAGATCCAAGTTAGGCTACCAAGTCTGAGATTAAGTGAAGGAAAAACCCAAACCAAACAACCCGTATCCAACCATACAACTCATACCAACCTAAATCGTACTAATTTCAGAACCCAATCCAATCCACCAACCAACATAGGTCAGCATACGACCAAGGCATACCACTCGCACCCTAGTATACGACTAGTACCCACAGCTCGTATGTTGTCTAGAACCCAAAAATCCAGGAAATTTTGTAAGGGTCCCAAACCCTGATGTTTTAGTCCCCCCCACTAGGAAACTTTATCCCCGAATGACGGGCAAGGTTACACCCTTAGATGCCTTTACTCTTACCTTTCACAAAAATGCAAAGAAATCCAGTAGAGTCATTTGCATTATCAAATATCAATAAATTTTTAACCAAGTTAGAAAATAAATACAAAGATATTAATCTTTCCTTTAACAAAGTTTGAAAACAAAAGTATGTTGAAGAAAACATACCTTCCACACGAATCTCAGAAGCAGAAAACAGATATGAATATTTAGACTTTATGTCCTCTTCCGCTTCCTATGTAGCCTCTTCCATCTTGTGGTTCCGACATAAAACCTTAATCAAGGCCACATCCTTGGTCGTAACTGAAGAACTTGTTGCTCCAATATCTCAATCGGGACCTCTTCATGAGATAGAGAGTCTAAAATACCCAATCCTTCCAAAAGAACAATCAAAGAAGGATCACCAATGCACTTCCTCAACATGAAAACATGAAACGCCGAATGAACGGAACTCAAACTAGAAGACAACTTCAATTCATAAGCCGCATTACCAACCCTCCGCAAAATCACATAAGGACCAACAAATCAGGGACTGAGCTTCCCCTTCATACCAAACTACATTACTCCCTTCATAGGAGATACCTTTAAGAACACCTTATCCCAGACTCAAACTCAATATCTCTATACCTTACATCAACATAGGACTTTTGGCGACTTTGGGAAGCCTTAAGTCTATCCCAAATCACCTTCACCTTTTCCATAACCTGATAAACCAAATCTGGACCAAACATATCTGCCTCACAAAGCTCAAATCACAAAATAGAAGATCTACACCTCCTACCATAATGTTAAAATAGTCCTTTTTATTTTCCCATCTATCTGCGGATGAAAAGCAATACTCAGACTCACCTTAGTACCCAATCTCTTTTGAAAAAACCACCAGAAGTGAGAGGAAAATTGCGTACCACGATCAGAGATAATCGAAACAAGTACCTCATGCATCTTTACAATCTCATGAAGATACAACCTCGCATAGTCCTCAGCCAAAAAGTTAGTCCTCATTAGCAAGAAGTAAGTGAAATTTGTCATCATATCCATGATGACCCAAATAAAATCAAATTGATTCTGAGATCGAGGAAGACCAGCAACGAAATCCATATTGATTACCTCCCATTTCTATATGGGTGACTCAATTTCTTGAGACAACCCACCAAGCCTTATGTGCTCAACTTTGACTTGTTGGCACACTATGTACTTGGCCATAAAGTTACCCACATCCCTCTTCATACCATTCCACTAATACACCTCCTTAAGATCATGATACATTTTTGTCGAACCGAGATGAACAATATAGCACCACTCATGCCCCTCAGGCAATACCCTTTTGCATAAACCATCCACGTTAGGAACACCTAACCTCCCTTGGTACCGTAAAGTACCATTACCACTGATCTCAAATACCATTACCTTTTGGCCACCTACATCACTCTTGATTTTAATCAAGATAGGATCTAGCATTTACTTCTTCTTGATTTTTGCACCAAGAGTTGACCGAACACTTCCTGTACCAACACACCACCATCCTCGAAGTCTAGAAGACGGACTCTAAGATTAGCCAATTGGTAAATGTCCTTCACCAATTCCCCTTTTTTTCCACATGAGTCAAATTCCCCATGGATAAACTGCTAAGAGCATAAGCAACCACAATAGCTTTACCTGGGTGGTAGTGAAGACTAATATCATAGTCCTTGAGAAGCTCCACCCATCTTCCTTTCCTAAGATTTGTCTCATTCTGAGTGAACTCATGTTGTAGACTTTTATGATTTTCACATGCAATCTATACAAATAATGTCGCTAGATTTTCAAAGCAAAAAACATCGCTAAAAGCTTCAAATCATAAGTAGGATAATTCCTCTTATGTGCCTTCAACTTCCTGGAAGCATAGGAAATCACCTACCTATGTTGCATTAAAACATAACCAGATCCTACCGGGGATGCATCACAATAAACTACAAATCCCTTATTACCTTCAGGCAATGTTAAAATCAGAGCCAAAGTTAGCTTATCCTTAAGCTTCTCAAAACTACCTTTAGATGCTTCCAACCAAGAAAACTTTGTCTTCTTCTGGATAAACTTAGTCAATGGGGCATCTATAGAAGAAAACCCCTCCACAAACCTCTTATAATACCTAGAAAAACCCAAGAAACTCTGATATTAGTAAGAGTCATGGACCTAGGCCACCTTTTAACCACAACCACCTTTTGAGGATCCATCATGATCCCTTCACTATAAATAATATGACCAAGAAAAGTCACAACGTTCAACCAAAACTCATACTTCGAAAACTTTGCATACAATTGTTGTTCCTTCAAGGTCTGCAATATCATACGAAAGTGATTAGCATATTACACCTCACTCTTAGAATACACCAGGATGTCATCAATGAACACAATGATAAAATGATCTAGAAACTGCCTGAAAACCTTGTGTATCAGATCCATAAATGTCGTTGAGGAATTAGTCAACCCTAATGACATCACTAAGAGTTTAAAGTGCCCATACTGAGTTCTGAAAGTCATCTTAGGGATATCCTCCTTCCTCATCTTAAGCTTATGCTACCCAGATTAAAGATCTACCTTAGAAACGAACCTGGAACCCTGCAATTGATCAATTGATCAAATAAGTCATCTATTCTGGAAGAGGATACTTGTTCTTAACCATTACCTTATTCAACTGCCTATAGTCTATGCACATCCAAAGGGAACCATTATTTTTGGGCACAAATAATACTCGTGCACCCCACAAGGATACACTAGGACAAATTAACCCCTCATATAGAAGATCCTTAAGTTGTTCCTTGAGTTTCCTTAACTCAGATGGAGCAATTCTATAAAGAGGAATAAATATTGGATGAGTGTCCGGAACCAAATCAATACCAAACTCAATTTCCCTATTCAGAGAAATACCAGGAAGATCATCTGGAAAGACCTCAGGAAACTCATTTACCACTGGAACTTAATGAAAAGAAGGACCTTTTTAGTTATAATCTTTAAACCAAACCAAATGATAGAGATACCCTTTGGATATTTATCTCTGAGCTCTAAGAAAAGAAATAAACCTTTCCCTAGGAGCTAGGGAACTACCCTCCCACTCAATAACTAGTTCACTAGGGAACCTAAAGACAACCTTACGGGTCCAAGAATTTAAGGACGCATAACAAGAGTGTAACCAATACATACCAAGAATAATATCGAAATCCATCATATAAGGTTTAAATAAATCTGCCAAATTCTGCCTACTACCAACAAATACCATACACCCCTATAGACCCTTTTAGTAAAAACCGAGTCACTTATCGGGGTAGAAAAACAAAAAAAATCCAAAATAACTTCAAGATCAAAAACAAAACACAGAGCCACATATAAGGTCACATAAGAAAGAATGGACCCCAAATCAAGCAAACAATACACGTCATGAGAAAAAAGTTGTAACGTACCAGTCACAACATCAGGAGATGCCTTAAATTCCTGTCGATTATCAAGAGCGTATAACCTATTCCGGCCAACACTGGCACAGAAGTAGGAGCAGACGCCGAAGTGGCACCACTAGGCGCAGGAGAAGAAGATAAAGCAATCGAAGCTTTGACCTCTCCCAAAGCACCATTACCAACCAGACAGTCTCTGAGCAAATGGTCTGGCTTGCCAAATTTAAAACACCTGTCACTCCCTTCATCACAAAATCCCCAATGAAGACGACCACATAACCGACAAAAAAGGCAAGAAAAAGCCAAGTGTTCCCTGCTCACCTGATATTAGACACACTGTGCCTGGAAATTATCACCACCCTGCTGATAGTTGTCACCCGACTGCTTCGGGTAAGGGACACTAGCAGAAGAGAAGGATCTAAAACTCGCCCACTTCTTCTATGGCCACTTACCACCATTCTGACTACTTTTCTGTTACCCACCACCTTGTTAAGAAGATCTGAACATCTTAGTCTTTCTTTCTCCAAACTCAACCTATTTCTTGTTTTCTTCATCTACCTGTTGTATGTGAACCACCAACCTAGACATACCCATATCCTTGATCAACAACACAATTTTCTTTCAAGGAGCAAATCTTAAAATAGTTCAGAAGCAAACTTTCTCATCCTCTCCCTCATATCAGACACCAATTTTGGAACAGACCTTGACAACTGATGAAATTTCAAGGCATATTTCTTGACTGACATTTTCCCTTATCTTAGATTGATAAATTTATCCTCCTTTGCTTTCCTTAGCTACTGACAAAAGTATTTGGGAAAGTATCCCATAAGGAAAACTTCTCAACACCACCTCTATCCAAATATCACTCCTCGTACAACTGGTACACAATATCCTTGAGCTGGTAAGCTATAAAATTCACCCCCTTCCATATTTATGGCCTGCATCATCCTAACTATCTTTTCCATTTTATCCAAGAAACCCTATGGATCCTCCTCCACCTTTGCATCAGTAAAATTAGGTGGATTCATCTTCATAAACTGACCAACCCTTGTGGCCTCAACAGATGAAATAGTAGATGAATCCCACTCAGCTTGAGTAGCAACCAACTAAGCGATAATTTGCATTCGTCACCTCACCCTAAAGAGGACTAGTAGTAACTGATAGAACTCCATAAATATTAGCAACTTAACCCCTAGACCGAGTATAGACCCCCTGTGTCCCTTTCACTTTGTCCCTAGATAGGATAAAAAAGTTTGTTTGTGTTCCAGATCATCGAGGCATGATCTGAAAAGAAAACAAACTAGGATTAGGAAGGACCTTAAACCTTGTAGCTTGAAATAGAATACAAAGAAAATGAAACATTCCTAAATGCCATGTAGCCTCTTCCTTATGAGTGTGGTATGCTACACACCCCTAAAAGAGACTCTACTCGACACGGTTTTGTGGATTCCCAAGTAACCATGAACCTAAAGCTCTAATACTAACTTGACATGACCCGATCACGGGACTTATTTTAATGGGTATCTCAAGTCCAACCAGGATTAGAGACCACCCTCGATACCCAACCTAACCATCCAACATATGCCCTAAGTCGGATGAATTTTAAATATATAACAAGATAGTGCGCATTTGCTCAATTCTAAACTCTGGGATAGGTCTATAACCATGATAGACCCAATCGAATCCAACCGTCCCAAACCAATCGATAGCCATAACCAAACCATAAACCAAAACCAATACAACAACCAAACCAAGTTCCACTAAATAACATAAACGGATGGAACAGTGAGAAATTTCATCCAATGGTATCCTCCCAAATACCAACGTCAATACTAAGGCTGACACTAATACCGATCCCTCCTATGCCAACCAATAGTAGTTCTACAAAAGCCTCTAACCAAAAGAAAACCAATATTTGGTTGGGACATACCCCCAACCATAGACAAAACCAATATCTATAAATAAACCAAAGTATATGTACATGTCCATATTTTGCCCTTTTTTGGTTTTGAAGGGTTGGAAAGCATTGATTTTGACTTTTGAAACTATTTCAAAACTTTAAAGAAAATTTTGAAACAATCTAAGAAATTATAGAGTCACCACTTAATTTATTTGAAAAGAAATGAAGAAAACTTTTAAGGGAAATCCTAAGTCTTAAAATAGAAAAAAGACTTAGGATTTTAAGAAAATCCTGGGTAAAAGGTTCTTGTTAACATCTTAGGAAGGTTTTTAAGTCACCAAAAATATCTGCTAACTTGCGGTTATCGGGACTAGTTGAAAAACACCTTTGACTAACTTTGAAAAAGAGAAGTTGGTTTTTGAAAAGAAAGTGATTTTAGAAAAACACTTGTATAAAATAAATTTTGACGACTTAATAGGAAATTTAACTAAGTCTAAGTAAATTAATAACAACTAGCACGTAAAAGGGAAAGGGGGAAACTAGAAGACTTAGGATATTAGGCCCAAATCAATAAACCTATTCTAAGCTAATTTGGGCTTTCAGCCTAACATCACCTTTCCTAATCTAACTATTGGGCATTGGGCCCGTAACCTATCCTAAACTATATTTTCGAGCCCTTTTGGCCCAAAATCTGCTTCACCTGTATTAGATTACAACTTTGGTTTCGAGGCTCCAAATGAATGAATAAATAAATAATTAAATAAATAAATAAAAATAAGACAACAATAAAAATTGAGACTTTTCATGTCTCTTAATGACCTCATCAATGAGTTTTGACCCATTTTCATTCTTCATCTATCTTCTAGGACTTGCACGTCATATAATCAACTTTTGGACTTAATCTTCGAAGAGGTGAGATTCATTGGCCCATTATGACATGCAAGGGAGAAAGGATTCCATTTGGACTCCAAAGCAGATTCATGCGAAGAAAAAGATACGAGAATTAATACGTGTTTGAAAATTTTGCACTTAATAGATAAATAATTAAATGAAAAATAGCATTCTCAAGCATAAAAAATAGCAAACTGCGAAACCAAAACAAATCAAATTATATAACTAAAAGGAAATTAATCCATATAACAAAGAAGAAGGCGGAGGCTAACTTTTAAGAAAGGGAATTCTTAAACTCCAACTTAGGCGACATTAATAATGATTCATACATCCAAATCATGGCCAACATTAGGGAAAATATGTAACGACCTATGATTTATCTTACTAAGAAATCGTTGCTTCTCTTTTGATATTATGAATCAAAGAGAGACATGAATCAAGTCTTCACACACACAAAGAGCACATAAAACAATCCAAAGGGCGTAAGAAAATTAGAATAAAAGTTTAGCATCTCTAAAATTGAAATAATCGTTCAACAATTATACTATGCATGACTTGAAAATATCTAAATAACTCTATTTAGCCACAAAATTCCAAACTTTCTCATCATTTTGGCACAACAACATGCAAACAAAGGAGGAATAAACATCTTGGATGGAAAATAAAGCTAAAACTTCATCTTTCATATGAGGATTTTAAAATCCATTAAAATAATTAGCAAGAAAAAGACAAGTTGTTGACAACCAATTACTATTTTATTAAGGAAAAACAAACAATATTAACTATTCTTTTTTGACATAAAGAAAACAACTTTACATGCTAAAAACAAATATATTTGCCAACAATGAATTTAAACAAAACATAAGTACGTCTTTTAAGCAAAGATTGAAACTTTATCCATAATAATCAAAGAATAAAATTAAAAAGGTGAAACAATCAATATTAACTATTCTTTTCAACATAAAGGAAACAACTTTACATGCTAAAAATAAACATATCCGCAAATAATGAATTTAAACAAGGCATGAGTACGTCTTTTAAGGAAAGATTGAAACATTATTCATAATAATCAAAGAATAAAGTCAAAAAGGAAAAACAATCAATATTAACTATTCTTTTCAACATAAAGGAAACAACTTTACATGCTAAAAACAAACATATCCATCAATAATGAATTTAAACAAGGCATGACTATGTCTTTTAAGCAGAGACTACTATGTCTTTTAAGCAGAGACTGAAACTTTATCCATAATAATCAAAGAATAAAAACAAAGAAACACGTTCAACTATTGCTAGCTCATTATTATACCATGAATATGAAAATAGTCATAATATCGATACCACAATATCATATGACCTTCAAGGCTGTCTATAGCAAAGAATCCCAACAAACAAAGTTACACCTATGGACTATAAAAAAAAAGATGAAAAAAATAATAATAAAACTAAAAAGGGAAAGGTATGTTTACCTTTTTAAGGGCAGCAAAATGGGACTTCAAACTTTCTTTGGAGTTTTGATCACCACCGAAAAGCAATCTTTCGAAACCCAGATTAGACTACTACTTGAAAATTTTTAATAAAGAAAGAAATTTAATTATTTACTCAAAAGCTTTTTCCACACTTTGAGACTTTTAGACTTTGAAACTTGCTTTCTACCAAAATAGTGGTAAGTATTTATAGAAAAGGATGGAGATCCAATTCTATTAATCCACCAATGAGGGAGAAAGTATTTACGGGTATTTTTGAAAATTTTAAATTGAAGATAAACTGAAGTGGAAGATAAGGTGGGAAAATTGTACAATGCAGTAAAATTTTTGAATTTTAAAATTTAAAAAAGGACAAGATTAAGGGGGAAATTGTACAATGTAGTATAATTTTTGAATTTCAAAATTTGAATTTGGAAAAAGGATAAGGTTGAGGGGGAATTATACAATGTAGTATAATTTTTGAATTTCAATATTAGAAAAAGGACAAGGTTGAGGGGGAATTGTACAATATAGTATAATTTTTAAATTTCAAAATTTGAATTTTGGGATTTGAATATGATTTTGATGGGAATTGGGGAGAAATTTTGAGAGTTTTTGGGAATTTAGGGCTATTTAAAATATAACCCCAATTGAGATTTAAAATTTAGCCAAATTTTATTTGATTTTAACTAAATTGAAATTAATTGGTCGATTGCATTGCACTTATAGCCAATTTGATTTTAATTATGGCCAAATCTAATAGATTGGCTAAATTAAATTAAAATTCAATATGAATTAATACTTCCTTTAATCCTGAGATTCTTGATTTAATAAAATCAAATAAATATTTCTCCAAATAAATTAATTTTGAGAACAAATTTTATTCAAGACTTTATCTGTTTAGATTAATTTTCAAGCTTAATCAGTAAAAGTTAAATTTTGATAAAAATGCTCATTTAAGTAAAAAAATTTATACAATTTTACATATGTAAATACGAAAATGTATAATCATCAATGACAAAATTAACCCAAACAAATATTTTAGAATGCATTTATTCGGATGAAATAAATATTTTAACTTTATTAAAAATTAAAGAAATCCAGGGTTAAATTTAGTTGCGGAGGATAAAAATTAGGTTTCAAAAACTGCCCCCTCCTTTGGGTAGGGTGGATGCAAGTAACCCTGGGCAAAGAGAGTTTGACATTCCTAATTTTTGTCCGACCACAAATTAATTTCTAAAAGAGATTGGTTTTCGCATGAGTTTCATGGAGTTATAGTCAGATCACGGTATCAGGTTTTCTACATATCTTAGGTTATATGAGAATTCAGGCCACTTGTAGTTCATAGAGCTTGATTTAAAGTAGGATCTTTAAAAAATTCACAAGCTATTTCAGTTCACGATTTTGATAAAATCAAAAAGCTAGGGAATAAAGACATTGTTGGGAGGTTGGAATGTAGTCGAGTTTTCAACAAAGAGCCCAGCCTACATATCCCCAAGACTCATGGAATCAGACTGGTTATATTTCAACTCAATCGGTAGAAAAGATAGTCTTTTATTTTAGACAATCTTTGGTTCGGGAGAGTGACAAATTGATTAAGTTGTGGAAAAGAGGATTGTAACCTCTTAACCATGAGTGTAGGATCCTTCACATCCATAGGCAATAACTTAACTGGATATAATTTCCAAAACTCTAAGTATGTTGTCACCCGGATTGGAAAGAAAGAGAAGATTACCCTCGGTATGAGTTTAGAAATATCCTGAATATGAATCTAAAACCAAAATATCCCCGAATAACCACATGCCGTATAAAAGGGGTGTGGTTTGATGGTGGTGGAAATCCTCCTTTAGCTCGTGCACAAAGAGTTTGACATCTCTCTCTAGACTTCGTCCCGTTTTGCTACTAAGAAAAAGTTCCATGTTCTGATGCGTTCTTTTTGGAGTTGTTCGCACCTGTGGTTTTGATTTGAGATTTTCATCCTCTCAGATTCTTTCGACAATATCTCAAATAAAAATTATTAGTAATAAACATAATTCATAAAAAGGGTGTATAGTTTTTTACCATATCTCCATGTGAGTTGTTGCCTAAAATGCGAAGTCATCCTCTCATGTACCTATTTGGAAGGAAATAACTTGCAATAATAGACACAACAACCCTTTTGGTTTTTGTATAATTATATCATTTGTTGATTGAATATGTCTTCAAAGTGGGGTGACCCTCTTGGACACCGACGCCACTTTATGCAAAATGGTCCCTGCAACTGGGTAATCTTATGCTGATGTGTCAATCCTTTTGGTCACCTATAATTTTTTTTATATGTGGAATGATAACCTCCCTGGTTATTGATAATGATTTTTTGCACGTGACCTCGGGTAATTCTTCTGCATCTTTTGTAATGATATGACTCATAGATTTCCTTTGAATTGACAATCTTTGGATAATTTTGTGCATTATTTGATGTTAGACACGAGGAAACTTATAGATATCCTTTGAGTTGTTAGCTTTTGGGTAATCATGTATATTATCTGACCTTTGATAAGAGGTGACTTACAGATATCCCTTCAATCGCTAGCTCTCAGGTATCCCTGCACATTATCCGACCTTAGATACAATATGACTTATAGATATCTCTCAAATTGGTAGTATTTGGTCAATCCTGGGCATAATCGATCTTGCACATGACACGATTTATAGAAACCCTTAGACATATCAATTTGGTAATCTCACATATTTTCTGGTAAGGATTTAGTTACGACTTATGGATAACCTTTGGACTATTGATTTTTGGGTGACCTTGCACTCTATTCGATTAGGATGTTCTTGCAGCTTACGGATGACCTATGGACTATCAACTCATAGGTAATATTGCAGACTATCCTATTTTAAATTATTTGACTTATAGATAACCCTTGAATTGTAAATTTCTAGGAAATCTCATATGTCATCCGCCTTCAGATAGCGACTTAAAGACATCTCTTCGAATCACGTGCTTTTGATGCATTCAGATGCTAATTCATAAAATGATGAGATATCCTAGATGCCAGTCTATATATCCTTTGTGTGGTCAATATATATAAAATATTAAGATATCCTCAGTACCAGTTTATACTATCTTTGTATGGTCAACAGCTATTGGTGTTGTAAAGCATCTTCCAAGGCTATACCTTATCATCTTGCATGGTGAGCAATTATGGAGACTTAGTAGAATGGCATGATGGCCCTCTTGGCGATGAAATAGACTTCTTGGCAATGGAATAAAATAAAATTACCCTTTCGTCAATGATATGAAATGGCCCTCTCTGCGATGATATGAAATAGCCCTCTTGGTAAGGGCATGAATTGGCCCTCTTGGCAATGATCTCAGAAATGGCATGAAATGGCCCTCTCAGTAATTAGATGATATGAAATGGCCCTCTCGACAATGAGATGATATAAAATGGCCCTCTTGGTATGGGCTTCTTTGCAATGGAATGAAATGAAATGGCTCTTTCGGCAATGGCATGTAATTGCCCTCTCGATGATGATATGATATTAAATGGCCCTCTTGGAAATGTAATAAAATAAAATGGCCCTCTCGGCATGGCACTCTTGGTAATAGAATAAAATGAAATGGCCCTTTTGGCAATGGAATAAAATAAATGACCCTCTCAGCAATGGCATAAAATGGCCCTCTTGACAAGGAGATGATATTAAATGGCCCTCTTGGCAATGAGATGATACGAAATGACCCTCTTGGAAATGGCATGAAATGACCCTCTCGGCGATGAGATGATAAAAAATGGCACTCTCTACATGGTCGTCTTGGCAATGGAATAAATAAAATGGCTCTCTCTGCAATGGCATGTAATGGCCCTCTCGGTAATGAGATGGTATGAAATGGTTCTTTTGGTTATTTGAAAACAATTTCACCTAAGTCCATTTGCCTATTTTTGCTTTCTACATGTACTTGTTCTCAAGGTAGACAATTAGTAGACACAATATCTCTCTCACTGGCGACCACGGCCAAGTTTTATGATAGTTTAATGACAAATACTGAGCATCATAATTTGAAAGAATTATTCCACTATTAATCTTCTATTTTTGAAGCAATAATTAAATAGCAGATCTACCTGATCCAAGTAAATAGGTAAAAATCCTTGTTTGGGGATTACTCAAATCATTTACTTCGCTTCAAGGTGAATTTTGAGGTTGAACTTCTGCTCTCTCTCCTATTGAGTGATCCTTTTGATTGTATTTATTGTGCCGACTCCCTTAAATTCACCTGCGCTCAAGGTAAATAATTAGTAAACACAAAGTCGTTTTTGCTAGCGACTATTTTTTAGAAAAATTCTAAATAAAATATTCATAAAGAAGAAAAGGCACCTTTGTTTGCCCTTCATAGTCTCAAGAAATGAGATAGACCATTCAAAAGGTCCTCGATAAATGGGTATTAAACTCATCTTTGTGGCTACCCGAAAATACTATTCTTGAGTATTATATGATTTGGATTGGCTCGCAACTCGCTTGGGGATTTTTGAAAAAGATTCCCATTTTTGTGTATTTATCCCTGCATCCACAGAAAAATTATTATTCTTGAGTGAAACTACTCCATGGTGACCTCCTTTGATCCTTGGTTTGCTCTTCGCCATCTTTCGGGTACTCCATCATGTTAAGACTTCTACCCTGACTCCCCATCCCAATCGATGCCTAGGCAACCACTAAGTAAAAATATTTGTATAGATTTTTGAAAGTAGCATAATTTTTAAAAACTAGTTTCAAAACTTTTGTAAAAGCTTTTAGAAAATTTTTGTCAGTCATGTCATGTATTAGCTCAACGAACGTCTTTCTCTTGGTTCTGACTATATCTAACATTTGACGAAGGATTTTCAGGGATTCATCATCATCGCTGAGGTTTTTATACCAGAAGCTCTATTATAGCTGCTGATTTAGTCTACCTAGACTTGGCCACACATAGTGATTTCCCAAAAATTGACTTCGGCCTCTGGTGCTGGGTGATTTGAAAGATATTCCGGTGTTTAGTGTAAATTCAAAAAAGGCTCAAAACTACCCTTGAACTATTTGAAATAGCTTTAAAATGCCCCTCGTTAGATTTTTGGCTCAAAAATACCCCTCCATTAAATATTTGGCTCAAAAATACCCCTCCCTCTAACAGAATTCAGAAAAGAATCAAAAATACCCCTAAACTATCTGAAATGGATCAAAAATATCCCTCTGTTAAATATTTGGCTCAAAAATACCCCTCCCTTTACCGAAATTCCACCAAGCATGCCACCTAGATAAAAAAAAAAACCACGTGACTATGCCACATTACCATCCACATGTAAAATGTTAGTATTTTTTAATTTTATGACATTCCTTTCTTCTTTATTTTTATTTTTTTGAAAGCAGTGAAACGAAAAAAACCAAAAAATAAATCTTTTGCTAATTACTTCATTAGTGTTTTAAAAGTTCTAGATTTCACCTTTTCATTAGTGTTTTAAAAGTTCTAAATTTCATCCTGTTATTGTCGTTTGGGATGAGGGACAGCTTGATCTTGATCTAATGTTGATGTACTAATAATTGAGTTGAATTTACTTCATGCAAATTCTTTTTCAAAATAAATGAATTCCTTTTAACACTTGTTTAATCATTTGAAATGAATTCATTTTTCTAAATTCAGTTTTGATGAATAATCTTTTAGAACAAGTTTGAAATCTAAGTAAAATGATACTTAATATTGATAAATTATTCTTTAATTATGTCATTCATTAAATTTTTGAAGATGTGTGCCACATTCAAAGATTCATTAATTTTAGATTAGAGGAGGTATTTATTAAATTATTTTAACATAAACATTTTGAGTAAAAGCTAGCAAAGCCAAACACATCTTTTGAGTAACTAATTTGAAGTTTAGTTTGAAATTTGTAACTTTTATGAGTAAATCTTAATTTTAACTTTTATACTGGCCTAATAATTAATGGGTTTATCAGTTTAATAAGAATCTTTTGGGTTTCACACTTTTAAATCTATTAAGAGGAAAAAACTTATTTTTTAGATGATCAAAGGAATTTGATAATAGCGATGTCACATTCAATAAAATCTTTCAAAAAAAATATTATGTAACCACCGTTTGTCTACTTTGATTAAAAATTAAAATGTCGTGTAAGTTTTGTCCGTTTCACTGACGTTTTTAAATAAAAATAAAAATAAAGAAGAAAGAAATGTCATATAATTAAAAAATACTACATTTTACATGTGGATGGTAATGTGGCATAGTCATGTTGGTTTTTTTTAATCTAGGTGGCATGCTTGGTGGAATTTCGTTAAGGGGATGGGTATTTTTGAGCAAAATATTTAACAAAGGGCTATTTTTGAGTCATTTCAGATAGTTCAGGGGTATTTTTTATCCTTTTCCAAATTCCGTTAGAGGGAGGGATATTTTTTAGCTAAATATTTAACGGAGGGGTACTTTTGAGCCAAAAATCTAACGAGGGGCATTTTTGAGCTATTACAGATAGTTCAGGGGTATTTTTTAGCCTTTTTCGATGGAAATTTTAAGGTTCTCCTCAAAATTACTACCTCAGTTTAATGTTGTATGAGATGAGCTCAGCTCGCGAGGATTTGAAGAATTTGTTGGTCTTCGTTCTTTTTCTTTTATGATGATCTTTCTCTTGTGAATTTTCGTGATTTCTTCTCAAAAATTCTGCCACGGTTTCTATTTTCTAGGGTTATATGACGAGTCATTGGGGCTCCTACATATCCCATTGAAGCAGGAATTAGGTCAAATATAGTTAAGGCTACGCTAGAGATATATGGAAAAAATTAATGGGTTGACCGAAGTCGACATAGGCCGCCTACGTATCCCTTTTTAGGGAATTTAGGTCATCACGTAGTTCATACATAAAAGGAAAGGATAAATTCTCCTAAAGGGTTGGCCGAAGCCGACATAGGCTACCTACGTATCCCTTTCTTGGAAATTCAGGTCAAACATAATTCATACATAAAAGGAAAGGGATTCTAGGAAATTACACATGATAAAAAAATACTACAATAAAGGCTATTACAAATAAATCAACACAACAAAACTAAAACATCCTTCAAACATAGTATCTCTTTGTCGTATCCAAATTAATTGGTTTGGTCCACTCTTGACCATCCATCTCAGATAGAATCAGATCTCCTCCGGATAGTACTTTGTGAACTACGTATGGTACTTGCCAATTCAGAGCGAACTTGCCTTTTTACTCTTCTTGGTGAGGAAATATGCATTTGAGAACCAATTGCCCAACTTTAAATGTTCGAGCTCTTACTTTATTATTGAAGGCACGGATCATCCTGTGTTGATACAACTGACCATGACACACGGCAACCATTCTCTTCTCATCAATCCTATTTAATATCAAAGTACCATGGCTTTCCATCAGGTTCCTTTCCGACATGCTCATAATGTGTTGGTTGTTCCCTCAAGCTCATTTCCAAAGGATCTATGTAACTCTGATCTGGGTGTTGAATCATGTAGGATATAGTATCCAAATCATCAGCTAACTCATTTTGTATCCTTGGGATACATTTGAAATTAACTTTCTTGAATTTTCCACACCAATCCTGTACCAGTTATACATAAGGGGTAATTTTGGAGTTCTTCATGGCCCATTCCCTCAGTACCTGGT
Organism: Capsicum annuum; assembly: GCF_002878395.1. Lineage (NCBI taxonomy): Eukaryota > Viridiplantae > Streptophyta > Magnoliopsida > Solanales > Solanaceae > Capsicum > Capsicum annuum. The sequence goes on along the minus strand of NC_061119.1, from coordinate 55,594,145 downwards.
GAATCAGCAAATCTGAGTCTTCAATAATTAACAATTTATGAACACCCATATAAAATGCCAACTTAAGACCAATGATGAAAGCCTCATATTCAGCATTGTTATTAGTACACGGGAAACGTAATTTAGCGGTTGCTGGATAGTGTTGACCTATTTCTGACACCAAAACTGCTCTGATTCTAGAGCCTTTGAATTTGACCACTCTATCAAAGAACAATCTCCATCAGAGGTAGATCTCTGTAATGTTCTCTCCCACAAATAAAATATACTCATTTGGGAAGTAAGTTCAAAGTGGCTCATACTCATTATCAACCAGATTCTCAGTTAAATGATCCGCTAAGGCTTGCCCCTTGATTGCCTTTTGAGTCATATACATGATGTCAAACTCACTCAGCAACATTTGCCACTTGTCTAAATTTCCCGTAGGCATGACTTTCTAAAATATACTTTAATGGATCCATTTTGGAAATGAGATACATTGTGTACGAGGATAGATAATGCCTCAACTTTTGTGCGACCTAAGTTAAAGCACAACATGTTCTTTCTACAAGAGTGTAGCAAGCCTCATATGGCATAAACTTTTTTCTTAAGTAGAAGATTGCTTCTCATTCTTACCGGTCTCATCATGTTGCCATAGGACACACCCAAAAGCATTTTCTGAGACTAAAAGGTAAAGCGACACAGAATTTTATCCTTGGGTGGAACCAAAACAGGTGGAGTGGATAGATAATCCTTGATTCTATCAAAATTCTTTTGACATTCTTCTGTCCACTCATTCAATGCATCTTTTTTCAACATCTTGAGAATTGGCTCACATATGACTTACGATTGGGCAATGAACCCGCTAATGTAATTCAAATGACCCAGGAAACTCATAAACTCTTTTGTGGTCCTTGGTAGTGGTAAATCCTGAATTGTATTGATCCAGGATGGGTCTATCTCAATGCCTCTTCTACTGACTATGAACCCTAGTAATTTCCAGGTTGTCACACCAAAAACATACTTAGCAGGATTTAATTTCAAGTTGTACTTCCATAGTCGGTTGAAGAACTTTTCCAATTGTGTTAGATGATCTAAATTCTAGTGGGATTTGATGATTATATCATCCACGTACACCTCAATTTCATTATGAATCGCATAATGAAAAAATCATTGTCATAGCCCTCATGTATGTTGCACCAGCATTCTTGAGATCAAACGGCATTACCCTACAATGATAAACACCCTAGGGCATAATGAAAGCTATTTTTTTTTGCATCTTCTTCATCAATTAATATTTGATGATACCCGGTAAAACAATCCACAAAAGACTTTGCTTCATGCTTCTTTAATTATCAATGAGGATGTGGATGTTGGGTAGCAGAACACTATCTTTCGAACTGGCTCTATTCAAATCTTATTAGTCTACATAAATTGGGATCTTGCCATCCTTTTTCAGCACTAAGACAATATTGGCTAGCCATTTGGATATTCTGTGACCTCCACAACCTTATATTGAATTTACTTTGTCACTTCTTCCTTAATCTTCAAACTTAAGTCCAGGTTGAATTTCCATATTTTTTGCTTAACTGGATCAAACGCGGGATTGATTGGTAACTTATGCGACACGATGATGGTGCTCAATCTCGATATATCGTTGTACGACCAAGAAAATATATCAATGTACTCCTGTAGAAAGCAAATGAGTTCTCTTTTTCTAGGCGCCTGTTAAGTAAGCACTAACTCTTGTCTCCTTGACTCCATCACGGTTACCCAGGTTGACTATTTCAGTTTTTCCAGGTTGGGCTTCTCTCTATTTTCAAATTCTTTAACATGGTCTTTCCATTAATCATCATTCATCTCGCTTTGTTCATTATCCCTTGACATGACATGACATTGGCAGGTTTTAAATTATTATTACATGATAGGTGACGAGTCATGAGTGGAGTGGAGGTCCAATTAAAAAATGTTTCCTCCAATTCATTTTCCATGATCCCGGTTGTCTTGGAAAATTCGTCCATGGTAGAATCACATTTCCCCTTATTCAATCCTCTAGACCATCACTCATAGGTTTTTCAAAAAAATGACTGGTAGAGTCCAATTTTATTAATAATCATTTTTCCTTTCCTGTAACAAAGCTATCGTCAAGAGGGGAATCTCTTATTCACTTTGATCTAGTGAAGTAGGGATACTTTATGCCAACAGGGAGTAATTTTTATTATCGGCAAAATAAATACAAATCAAAGGCTGACGTGTTAGATTCCGTTAGTAATAAGCAATGCAAGAAAATAAGGCAGGATGTAAACACATAAAGTTATTTCTCATCTCATTCGAATTTATCCAAGGAGTAATATGACTCGAGAATTTCAATGAACATAATTTTACTTATTGATATGGATAAGTGAAATTTATCAGGAAGGTTCAATTGTTTTTCTTTCCGGCCTTATTTCTTCATTCAAGAAAGTGAAGGACAACAAGAGTTTTTGAAAATAGGGGTCGGGCCAAAAGGCTGCCTACGTATCTCACGGAGGAAAAATCAGGCCCTGCGTAGTTCAAACAAATAATGGTTTCTTCTGAGTCCATAGTCAACCTTCCTAAAATGGTAGCGAGCATTTAGGAAGTTTTAAGAATGATTGTAGACATTTCTGAGAGACTTGGAAGACCTGGAGTATGTTTGGTCAGAATTTTATATAGTGGGTATTTTTTTGCTTAAAGGTGCTCTTTGAAAAATGGGATTAGATCAATTGCCTTTGATTTGAATGAAGATAACACGTACAAGCACATAAAACAGTTATCACACAAGCTTATTGTAATAAACATGCATCCTAATTGGGTAACCCTTTTGAGACAATGGTTGGCCTAACGTATTTGAAGGAAATATATATTGTTTAAAAATCAATCCACAATCCTCCCAAAACCTCCATAGGTATACACTAAGTGTATAAATGCTTAAAAAAGTTGCACAAAAGGGATACAATCTTTAGGGAAAGGGAAAATAACATGAGAAAAAGAAAAATGTCCCACATAGGGGATATGAAATACTAGTTCCGCGATGCTCTTCTGGCCTTCGCCCTCTTAACTTTATCCACTTCTTAGGAAACATATGTTGATGATCATGCGATTCCCGTATAAATGTGCTCTATACTCATACAACATTAGTCAAGAAAATTAAGCAATCATCCAAATTGATCAATCTCTTGCTTGGCTCGCTTTAATTTCTTCTCTCAATTGATGGATGATTGAAGTGTCCTTATACAAAAGCAAACAAAGTAAGCCTTCTCCCTGCCCTAGAGGATAATGGATTATATTAAATAATATATATTTCTTAAACAAATAAATATTATTCATCTTTAATTAACTCATGGCCAATAGATGCAGCACAAGTTTTCTAATGGGCCTATACCCCCTCAGGCATTGGGTCATCCTAGGCTCATGCCTAAAAGAGGGTTTTGATTTAGCTCTATCCTTGGTTTCTAGAGTAGGTTTGGACACAGGTTACCAAGCGGACAACTTGGGTTTGAAAAAAAAATAGCCTCCGACCGCCTAACGTGCTGGTAAACCGTTGTATTTGCTACAATTGATTTGGAGTTGATCAACAGGGGCTGGGACATCCACAAAATCCCAAAACAGTTTAATAATCATCATGTGGGATTATACCATGAAATGCAACAGTTAAATTTCGAAGAATTTAAACATATAAGCACATAAATAGTTTAATAATTAGCCAAAGATGCCAATTCAAATATTTGGTTAGAACCTAGAAAAAATCTTCAGCGGAGTCCCCATTTCTGTTTTGCCCTTTTTCGGTTTAAAAGGGTTGGAAATCATTGATTTTGACTTTTTAAACTATTTTTAAACTTTAAAGAAAATTTCAAAATAATTTAAGAAATTACAGAGTCGTCACTTGATTTTGGAGGAAACATCAAGAAAAATAAAAATATTACTTAAAAGATTCAAAAAGAAAAATCTTTTAAGTTTATAAATTGTGGGTAAGAGGTTCCTATTAATACTCTTGGAAGGTTGTTAAGGCACCAAGAGTATCCTCTAACTTTCGATTATCCAAACTATTTGAAAATAACTTTTTTGACTAACTTTATAAAGAAAAATTGATTTTTGAAAAGAAAATGATCAAGGAAAAAATTGTCTTCAAGATTTGTGTAAAAATAAATCTTGACGACTTAGCGGGGAGTTTTAACTAAATCTAAGGAAACTAAGAACAATTAGCATATAAAAGAGAAGGGGGATACTAGAAGACTTAGGCCATTAGGCCCAAATCAACAAACCTGTCCTAAGCTAATTTGAGCTTTCGGTCCATCATCACCTATCCTAATCTAAATGATGGGCATTGGGCCCGTAACCTGCTTCAACTGTATTAATTTACAATTTTGGCTTTGATGTCCAAATGAATGAACAAATAGATAAATAAATAAATAAAGAATAAGAGAATAATAAAAATCAAGACTTTTCAAGTCTCTTTGCGACCTCATCAATGGGTTTTGACCCTTTTTCCTTCTTTTTCCATCTTTTTGCACCCACACGCCATGTAGTCGATCTTCGGTTTAAACTTTGAACTTGACTCGAAGAGGTGAGCCTCATTGGCCCACTACGAAATGCAAGAGGAGAGGAGTTTATTTGGACTCGAGACATTTTTTGCATGCAAAGAAAAGATAAAGAAATTAATATACATTTAAGACACAAAAGTTACATATTTCAAAGCAAAAGAAAATATCGAGAATCAATTTTTAAATGAAAATGATAAGCACACTTACACACGTATAACAAGAATGAGAGTTAACAGATAAAATGCAAAGCAAAGACCACCACTTACATGCTTCGTGATTTATGTTCATATTAAGAATGAACAAAGATAAAAGGAAGAAGGTCATATTCAATGACTTGATGCGAGAACAAACAATGTAAGCTTGCGAAAATAAAGGTATGAGGCAATAAGGAAAATACCCATAACTTCTAAAATTGAACAAACATAGAAATTAATCCATATAACAAAAGAAAATAAAGGCTAATTTTTCAAGAAAGGGAATCTTTAAATTTCAATTAAGGTGACATTAACGAAGATTCATACATCTAAATTACAACCAATATTTTAGGGAAAACGTGTAACGACCTATGAATTATATTTATAAGACATCGTTGATTCACTTTTGAAAGTATGAATCAAAAGAGAGACATGAATCAAGTCTTTACACACATAAAGAGCACATATAACAATTCGGAATAAGAAAATTAGAATAAAAGTTTAGCATCTCTAAAAGTGAAATGTTGTTCAACAATCATACTATGAATGACTCAAAAATATCTAAATAATTCAATTTAGCCACAAAAGTCCAAACTTTCTTATCATTTTGGCAAGACAACATGCAAACAATAGAGGATTAAATATCTTGGATGGAAAATAAAGCAAACACTTCATCTCTTATATGAGGATCTTGTAATCCATTAAAATAATTAGCAAGCAAATGAAAAATTCTTGACTTAACCAATTACTAATTTTAATAAGGCCAAACAAATAATAGTAACTAATTTTCCAACATAAAATAAACAACTTTACATGCTAAAACAATCATATCTGCCAACAATGAATTTAAACAAGGCATGAGTATGTCTTTTGAACAAAGATCAACACTTTATACATAATAATCAAAGAATAAAGTCAAAAGGCGGAACAAACAATAACAACTATTCATTTCAACATAAAGGAAATAATTTTACATGCTAAAAACAACATATCCACCAACAATGAGTTTAAACAAGACATGAGTATATTTTATAAGCAAAAAATGAAATTTTACCAATAATAATCATAGAATAAGGTCAAAAGGCGACACAATCAATATTAACTATTCTTTTCAATATAAAGGAAACACCTTTACATGCTAAGACCAAACATATCCACCAACAATGAGTTTAAATAAGGCATGAACACGTTTTTTAAGCAAAGATTGAAACTTTATCCATAATAATCAAAGAATAAAGCCAAAGAAACACATTCAACGATTGCTAGCTCATTTTTATACCATAAACGTGAAAATAACCATAATATTGATACCACAATATTTTATGGCCTTCAAGGCCGTCTACAACAAATAATCCCAGCAAATACAATTACACCTACGAAGTACGAAGAATAAGGAGATGAAGAAGAAAATGATAATAAAACTAAAAAGAAAAAAGTGTGTTTACCTTTTTTGGGGCAGAAAAATTGGACTTCCAGCTTTCTTCGAGTCTTGATCACCACCGAAAAGTAATTTTTTGAGAACCCCAATTAGACTACCGCTTGAAAATTTTTAATAATCAAAAGAAAATTAACTATTTGCTCAAAAGTTTTTTTCACTCTTTGAGACTTTTTTTCCCTTTGAAACTTGGTCTTTCTACTAAAATAGTGGTAGTTTTTATAGGAAAGGATGGACATCCAATTCTATCAATCCACCAATATGGGCGAAAGTATTTAGGAGTGGTTTTGGAATTTTAAAACTTAAAGATAAGGTGAGGTGGAAGATAAGGTAGGGGAAATTGTACAATGTAGTACAATTTTTGAATTTTAAAATTGGAAAAAGGACAAGGTTGAGGGGGAAATTCTACAATGTAGTACAATTTTTGAATTTCAAAATATGAATTTGGAAAAAGAACAAGGTTAAAGGGGAATTGTACAATGTAGTACCAATTTTTGAATTTCAAAATTTGAAATTGGAAAAAAAAATAAGGTTGTGGGGGAATTGTACAATGTAGTACAATTTTAAAATTTTAAAATTGGAAAAAGGACAAGGTTGAGGGTAAATTGTACAATATAGTACAATTTTTAAATTTCAAAATTTGAATTTTGGGATTTGAATTTGATTTGGTGGAAATTGGGTAGAAATTATGAGAGTTTTTTGGCAATTTAGGGTTATTTAAAATATAACCCCAATTGAGATTTAAATTTAGCCATATTTTATTTAATTTTAACCAAATTGAAATCAGTTGGTCGATTGTTTTTCAATTATGGCCAATTTGATTTCAATTATGATCAAATCTAATAGATTCGCTAAATTAAATTAAAATTCAATACGAATATAATACTTCCTTTAATCCTGAGTTTCTTAATTTAATAAAATCAAATAAATATTTCTCTAAATAAATTAATTTTGAAAACAAATTTTATTTAAATCAAGACTTTATCCGTTTAAATTAATTTTCAAGCTTAATTAGTAAAAGTTCAGTTTTGATAAAAATGTTCATTCAAGTAACAAAATTTATACAATTTCGCATGTGTAAATACGAAAATGTATAATTATCAATTAAATGACAAAATTAACCCAAACAAATATTTTAGAGCGCATTAATTCGGATGAAATAAATATTTCAACTTTATTAAAAATTGAAGAAAATCAGGGTTAAATTTAGTCGTGGAGGAAAAAAATTAGGTGTCAACAGTCCATAACATGAAATGGAACCTTCCAAAAAGATGGAAGCTCACCATTTCAATATAAAAGTTGATCCCGAAATTTGGTCACTATGTAGGAGGAGTAGAACAGTCGTTTTATGCATCGCGTGAGGATACATCCGCCCTAAGAAGGGTTAGCAGGTGAACTCTAGCATAAACTCATGATAAGGATAATATAATGTCATCCAGTAAAACCAAGTAAACCAACCATACGCATACAAACCATACATATATATATAACCATGCCGGGAAAGGGAACTGGGCTTAGCATATATTTGAAATAATTAACCTGAGCATGTGTAGCTTAACCATCGTAAACCACCCATTATCTATATAGGTCCAATGTAACCCCCTGAATGGGCCCCAATACGTATAGCTGCACGAACTGGAGATACCATAAGACTAGGGGATTCCCAAGTACCCTTACCCTCTATGATACATATGTACAGTATACTTAGAGGATTCCCATATACCTCACAGTATCAAATATGGTCGCCATGACCAACCTCTAATGTCGGTAAACACGAGTTTCCAGTGTTCGTTCATTGAATTCCCACCTTCACAGTTAACTTTCACACCCCGCCATTATTGCCAAATTAAAACCATTTCCAACCAACCAAACCATTATTCTATTTATTATTAACCAAGGCTATTAATAGTGGTATCATCGTACCTACTATAACTTGCAAGTGTTGTCCTTAGCCAAACCGTTTAAGGTAAAGGGATTCCCGTGTACCCATTTACCAAGTTAACTTGGGGGAGTCCCATGTACTCCACATGTGTTCCATAATTATGTTAGCTTGGGGGATTCCCATGTACCCCAGAAGTAGCTCAATTAATCATAACCATAACTACCAAACCATTCCATTTAATCACTCCAAACCATTTAAACCATTTAGGGTTCCATTACCAAACCATACAATGAAATATTTCCATTAAAAAGTCCAACAAAATAGTAAAAACATTCTCATGGGCATTTTATCAAACATATTGGGGGATAGTGTTTCCAAAACCAAAATCAAATACCAATTAACCATTACCATTCAAGAAAGTATCCAAACCACCAATAAAACGTGCAAATACATAATTAAAACATGGGAAAATCATAAACAAGCCATTATAACCAAAAAACCCCATATTTATTTGGAAACCCAAAACCATATAACAATTAAGCCATGAAAAAATGTACAAAATATGCCTATAGTTAGACCTAACAATGAGGGAAGGATTACATGCCTTAAATTGAGTAGATAATGGAGAGAAATCACCAATAAAAGCCCCAAATTAATCCTTAAGATGAAACTCCGGCTTCCTTTGCCCAAGAAATTTAGAGAGGATTAGAGAGTGTTGTCTAAGTGTTAAAGAATAAAATAATAGGGAAAATAAACTCCCACACGTGTTAAAAGTCATGGGACCTTATTAGGTTAAGTAGGGAAATGTCCAAATTGCCCTCACTTAAATAACATAAAATTTTCGTCAGGGGGTAAAACCAACCATACTAGTCGTACCCTCCAATAAAAGTGGTACCCACCACTCGTACCCTAGACCTCCTCCTTAGACCTAACATTGTCTAAGGTAAGACTTATCCAAACCATGTCGTACCCAAAGCATACAACCTGTACTTTTGACCAGTACCCCTGACAGAATAAAATCACAAGGGGTTTGAACACTGTCCACCATATGAGTCCATGGTACGACTCTTACCCTAGCTTATAGCTCATGGTGGGCCACTCATACTCAAATACAAGTTAGGCTACCAAGTCTAAGATTAAGTGAAGGAAAAACCCAAACCAAATGACTCGTATCCAACCATATGACTCGCACCAACCCAAATTGTACCCATTCCAAAAGATAATCCAATCCACCAACAAATACTGGTCGGCATAGACCAAGGCATACCACTCGTACTCTAGTAAACAACTGGTACCCATCGCTCATTTGTTATTCAAAACCTAGAAATCCAAGAAATTTTCTAAAGGTCTCAAACCCAGGGTGTTTCTGCTTTCCTGCAATCTGGACTTGTCTTTTTGATATTTTTCTAGATACTTATGGTCCCATAACCTAAGTTTATGGTCCAAAAAGTATGATTAAGGCCCAAAGTCCAAAACTTTCCATTCTTATCCTCAAAGTATTGACTTTTCAACTAATTTCTCAACTTACCTGGTCCGTGTAGAACTTATGACCATGATAGGTTGGTCACAAAATCCCCCTACCTGAAAATTAATGAATGTAGAATCCTTACCATATTTCGGGAAAGTCCATAAGCTAAAACCTATAAAAGAAAAAACACAAAAATATAAACACTAAAATAGTGGATGGCCTCCTAAACAGCACTTGATTTGATATCATAGCGCGATGTGGATGTGTTGGTTACTCACAACAAGTCCATGGGTTTCCTCCCATGCAGTGCTTGATTTAATATTGCAACACGACGTAGATATCTTGATTACTCAGAATTCATCAAGATATCGTAGGGGTACCTTCCATGGTCATTAATATAACTAATTACCGATACCACCCTCATATTGGTAGGCTTCTTTATTGATTTTTGGATGTTGATTATGGTCTCCTCACTGTTGACTTTTAATTTCAACTCTCCTTTCTCCATGCTACCTGTGGCCATAAACGGTCTTCTCAATATAATGGGCATCTTAATGTCAACATCACAGTCTATACTGAAAAAGTAAATAGGGAAGATGAATTTTCTAATCTCACAATCATATCAAAAGAGATTCCTAAAGATTTTTTTTACCGTACAGTCAGCCATCAATAGGCCTCATTGAAGTCGATTTTGGAAAGTTCAAACCTAATTGCTTGAATATAGCCAGCGACATCAAATTAATGTTGGCTCCTAAGTGACACAACTTGAACCAAGGCCTAGGCATTTTGGGCATCTCAAGTCCAACCAGGACCAAAGTCCACCCACAATACCCAACCATAATTGCCCTACACTCTATGTAGGATGAATTCCAAACATATAACAAGATAATACAATAATAGTTTAAAGACATAAAATAAAGTCTATAATCATAATCCAACAACCTCAACCAATTATCCAATTGGTGCCAATACCAATACCAAGGATGACACCAATAACGATACCGCCTATGCCTATAGTAGTCTGACAAATCCTCTAACCAGAATCAAATAACATCCATTCAAGACATGCCCCCGACCATAGCCAATACCAAAATCCAAGAAACAAAAATAATGAAAAAATATCCATAGCATGAAATGGAGTCTTCCGGAGTATGGAAGCTCACCACTTCAAACTGACTCAAAGTTGTCCCCAAATCTAAGTCACTGAGAAAGAGGAATGATAGTATGGCTAGTTCTTGCATCGCGTAGGGATACAGCACCCGAAGACGGTTAGTGGAGTGAATGCTAGCATGTACTCAGGGCTAAGATAAAATAATGCCAATAATTCAAAACCAAATCAATTAACCCTATGAAATCACATATATACATATATACCCCATGTTGGAATAGGGAAAAAGGTTTAGTATGCATTTAAAACCTTTACCTGGGTTGTGTAGCTTTGTCGTTCTAAAACCACCCATGGACTACATGGGTTTAGCTCCCCCTACTGAAAGGGCCCCAGTGCGCGATAGCCGCATGACCGGAGAAATAGATGACTAGTACATCTCCCAAAACATAAAGTGTGACATCATACATATGGTCACCATGACCAAACCTCACATCAGCAAACATGGGTTTCTAGTATTGCCCCCCCCCCCCCCCGAGACCTACACATTTTACAGCTTTGCTATACCCCTTCTCTTTAAGCCTATATTAAAACTATTTACACATTCCGAACTTTTACAAAGGAGTAATTTATTAGGTATTAACCATTGGTATCATCATACCAAAATTAGAGTTTGCAAGTCTATCCTTTTATGCCATACCAAAGCCATTAAACCAAGTTGACTCCAAAGCTTCCAATTTAACCAAGACCATGGCCTCCAAGGCCTTTTCAAACCATTTAAAACTAACCAAACCAATTTAAGTTCTATTACCTTTTATGCAATGCAAAGATATCAAGAATAGTCAAACTATGTGAAAAATTATTCTCATTGACATTTTAACAAACAGGTTGTGGGGTACATATGTTTCAAAACAATAACCAAGTAATTTGGGGAATCCATAATACCCCAAAATTCATTTACCATCAACATGTATCCCACAATGTCAAATTCATAATAGAAGCATGAAAGAAAATATATTTAAATCATAAGAAACATTATTCAACCATGAACATCCAAAACCCCCAACCATTATTTCAAACCATAAAAATATCATGAAAATCATACACTAAGACATATGTTCTTTGTAAAATAACAACGAAGGAGGAGTAACATGGCTTAGACACCAAGGAAGACGAAGAGAATCACTCTTGAAAGCCCCTAGTTGATTATCTTGAAGAAGCCCTAACCTCTTGCTTAAATAGAGAGTTGGAAAGATTTTTAACAGTGTTTAATTAAGAATAATAGGTTAATAAAGTTCCAAAAGGTTTTTTATGTCGTGGTATGAAAGGGATTTAAAAAGGGGAAATGTCCAGAATACCCCCTACATAAAATTGTACAATTACTGCAGGTGGTTACGAGTCCTCATTACCATAACATACAACCACTGAGTCATCATCAATACAGTGAGTTCAACACCCATGCACTATCCACCATATGACTTCCTGGCCCTCACTCATTACCAAACTATACGACTCGTATGGTCTTAGTTGTACCTAAGATAGAATCCAATGGGATTGACACTGGACAACATACAACTTGTCTCAATGACTCATAACATATACACATGGCTCTTAGTGAGCTACTCATACTCAGATCCAAGTCAAGTTACTAAGTTTTTAATTTGATGAAGGATCGTCCTAACAACTCGTCACTACACTTAACAACCCGTACCACCAAACTGTAACCACAACAAAAACCTAACCACTATCACTAGACACCTTAAGAATTGGGTTCCCTGACCCATACTCACACTATATGACTTGTATGCTGAGTTGTTATAAGGAGAGTGAGCTCAAAGCTCAAGAAAATTCCAAGGGCCATAACCCAAGGTATTTTACTATGTCATATAAGGCTCTGGCAAATTGGGATGACCCAATAGTGCATGGTATAGTGAATGCTCTGGGGTCGCCCTTTTTTTTTAGACAAAGACCACGTAGTGACTGAACTATAGTGGTGCAAGCCATCAACATCCTCAATGATCGCTCATTTCTTCTTTGTAACCAACCTATTCATAAACCTGACATATCCAGGCATCTACTTCAATGCCTTAAGAAGAGTAATATTCAAGTTCAACTCTTTCAGCATCTAAATAAATCGCTTTAATTTTCTATCCTCTTATTTCAGCTTCAGTCGCTGAGGAAAAGGAGGGGAGGTTTCACAATTTGTCTTATTTCCTTCACAATAACCGAACCTTTACCTTTTTCCTTAGCAACTGCATCATCACTACTTGTTTTATTTTCTGGCTCCACAATAGGTATCTCATCGTTATCAGATTTTGCAGTAGGCAGTGAGGGATCCATAGTAGTAATACCACTCTTTATGGTAATGGCAAGAACATGACTATTATTTTTTATATTCTGCACAGTATTGCTCGGAAGGGTAGCTGGCTGCCTCTGGTTAAAGTTGCTGACATCTACCCAAACTTGTCCTCCAACTGCTTGATAGAAGTTGCATTAGATTTACCCTTTGGGGTCAACGCTGAAATGTCAGTCTTAATCTCCTTAAGGATGATCTCCTAATTTTCTTGACCCTTCACCAACTTAGCCAATATCTCTTTCATTCTCGATTCAGCATCTTGTTTGCCAGGTAGATGTCCATATCTCCCTTTTATATATATCTTCCTTCTTCCTACAGTCACCATCTCGCTCTCTACTAAAGTCTCTATATCTATCATAGTAGTTCCTACCTTGGTTCCCTTGCTCTTGGGCTCAAAAACCTGCCAACTGACAATTCAAATAATTTTTTTCCTTCTCCAATTGTGACTCATAAGCTTTGGAAGATAACCCCATTCTATTACTGCATTTACTTTATCAAAAGTCATTATTGCAAGCAATATTACTAGTACCCCTAGATTAGTTTGTAGTAGCACAATTTCTTACGCTACTGAATCATCAGCTGTTTTATGGTCACAAGAGGCACCAATAGTATATGTGATAGATCCCCTCTCAGCCTCCTGAGTTTGACACCCTTGATTAGTGAGTAAAATGTGATCTAGCATCTTTGAAGCACTTCCAGCATAGTCTTATAAAATCTCCTTCAGATATAGTGTCTGCCATGGCTCTAGAACTGATGGTCAAGGCTCGATAAAATATCTCTAATAAGATCATCCATGATAACCGATGGTTGGGCACTATACTCAGCTTCTTTTTGAACCTAAACCATGCCTCGTACATAGATTTTGACTACAGTTGCCTAAAATTATAGATCTCGTCCTTAAGCTGCAACATCCTGGATGAAGGAAAGAACTTGTTTAATAATTACCTACACAACTCATTCCATGCAGTGATAAAACCTCTTAGCAGTTCCCTTAGCCATTAAAATATTTCTCTTATAAGTGAGAAGGGGAACAACCTAAGTCTAACCACCTCCTAATTTTCCCCAGGATTTGTATACAAACTACATATCCCGATAAAATTAGCAAGGTGCAAATTTGCAACATCTATAGGCAGACTTTCAAAACCACCCGTCAGATTCAAGATCTGGATTATTGAACTTGTTATTTCAAACTTGGTGCTTGAGGGTAAACATAAGGAATAATGGCTCCAGTATCTACCTAATTAATGTATCCCAGATCTTCATCATAATCTATATATGGTTACACATACTAGTATGCTACGACCACTTGAACACTGGCACCTCTCGCTCTAATTTGATTTCCACTGTGTGCTGCTTAATAGTCTACTTATTGTCTCTACTCATCTAGCTCTGCCTCCTAAGCTACCCGCTGAGCTTCTTCTATTGCCCTCCTCTTATTTTAAACTTGAGCTAAAATTTGACTGGTATGTTAATCAACAATACCTTGTACTCCTTTGGAAGGATGGGGAGGTACAACATCATGAACCTCTTCAAATTATTACCTATTTTCGGTTCCACCATCCTACTAGGTGTTTGTACGATCCTCTATGGACTCGGATAATTGCCTCTACTCCGTGTGCTAGTCATACACCAGCGTATACCCAACTAAGAAAAAATTAAGAAAAAACCCCAAAAGCTACAACAACTTCAATTCTAAAATCAACATCATATTTCCCGACAATAGTGCCAAAATTTGGTGACATCCAAGCTTTATCTTCTCTCAAAAGATGATACAGTCACTGCCAAATATAGTAACCCAACAAAGGTTGGGGTCGAATCCCAAGAGAATACATGGAATCGAGGCTCTCAGTTATTGTAATCAACGCGCAGAACAAAAAAAGTAAATGAGGGTTTTGATTATCAATATCGAACAAGTAACAAATATCAACTTCAGTTGTAATTAGTCGTAAGTGAACACTAGGATTGTGTTTCCACTGGCTTCTCAACTCCTTAGGCTTATCGTTTTATGTTAAACCAACCTGATACCTTGAATGTAGAATTAATAAGTTATGTACCTTTTACAGTCTTTTGGATGAGCTACAGGATTTCACTCTTTACCTTTTGACTCTCAAGATGTTGCTTTACTAACCCTTATCTTGATCCCAATTAATTATTACCTTGAGTCTATAGTTATTATATGAAATCTAACCATCTTACGTAGATAAAACCTAGTAGTGTGGATCAACAACTAAACTCCAAATTCTTATTGTCTTTATCTTTACCTAGTCAATATTCCTTTTTTGGAGTATCTAGTAATTATCTAGGCAGGATCCTAATGTGTGGACTCATTAACAAAATTATTAAATTGAATATAAAGTAATACAGGCATGGGTATCCGTTCAGAACAACAATAGCACTTCCCCTACATTGTCAATTCACCAGGGTTTCCACAACCCTGGTTTTGGGTTTTTAGCCGTTCATACTTGTGAAGTAATCAACAACATTCATGATTGAAAGCATAGATAAAATCACAATAATAAGAAGTAGAAAAATCCACATCCATGACTGAATTAATCAACTGAAGATAATACAAGAGAATTTCATTATTAAAATATGATCTTGGAATCAAAATATGTTTTTGAATATCGAAAGTGCGTAACTTCTACTAAAAAAACACATAAAGGGTATTTATAGTACATGAGGAAACCCTAAAACCAAAGCCCGAATGAATTAGGAGAAAAAAAGGTCGGTGGCTACTTATGGTTTCTACTTACACCCTGACCGTAGGCATAGGTAGCACTTGCGGACAGCAGGGTGGGCACAAGTTGCGACCACAACTGTCAGGACTAAAAATCCTACAGTTCAGCTCTCGAGATTTAGACTTCTGACACTTTCTTTGCCTACAGGTGGTCTATAAGTGCTATTTGTGGTCCACATATTGGCTTGGCAAGTGTCAGGAGTTATCTTTTTAGTTCTTCTTTAACTTTCAAACAAGCTTTGATCATGAACAAGTCGAAAAGTATCCCGAACATCCATAATTGCAATAAGTATCCAAAAACACTTTTTTCATATTTTTGACAAACTTAATATCCAAAACATGATTTCCTACAAAACATATCCAAAACACATTACATCTAATAAAACAGCCTTAGAAACTTCATATTTTTCTCATTTTAAGCATTAAAAGTGCTATATTTCTATAGCACATCAATGATAGGCTTACTTATCAAGGTACACCACGACAAGTGTCATCATGCCCCTTGTTTTTAGATCATGAAAAATTGGTATAGAGCAGCCATAATTCATTAGTCTAAATAGTATAAGAATGAGATATCTAATAAAGACTCATGGATCGGTACATAGATGTTTGTATCTATCTTTGAGAGTTTATAGGACATCTTTAGGAAATTTCCCTTATTTTATTTGTTATCATTCAAAGTTTTTTCATACCTGGTGTTTTGAGTTGCATTTAACTCGTTCTGCGTGGATATGTTGCTTATACGGCCTATCAGTTGAGAGATGGTGCTATAGATTGGAGGAGCGGGCTTGTGAGTTTTAGACCCTTTTATTCTCTTGAGCTGACTTGGTATCAATTTTTTGATGCCTTCGTGGAGGGATTTGTGCATTTTAATTTGAGAGATCGTATACGGGATAAGTTTGATCATTTGGAGCAGGCTCCAAGACAGTTGTTGAGTATGAGGCATATTCCATGTCCTGTCCAAATATTCCTATCATAACATTTCCACCGAGTGTGAGTAGATTTAAAAGTTTATAAAGGGTTTAGATGTCTCTCTTTAGTTGGCTATATCTCAAATGGTTGTATTTGAAGCATCTTTTTAGAGCATTATGGATCATGCAAATAAGACAGAGAATATTCTTTATGTATCACAGGGAGGCGCCAAGAAGACACAACATTTTGGTAAGTTCAGGACTTAGACCTCTCTAGGAAGAGATTACAGAGGTTCGTGTGGATACTATAATAGGCTAGTGTAGGTATCTTTTTAGAGTTCAGGTGGTGGATCTTCTAGTTCAGTAGCTCAGGGTAGCCGTTCAGGCCCAGTTGTACTTCTCCTATTGAGATTGGTCATAGAGGTTGCTATGTGAGTAATAAGATTAGCCATATGACCAGGGACTATCCCTATCGGGTGGTTTAAGCTACTTCTATTCTAGTTGTAAGGGGTAGGTATTCACCTAGAGATGCAAGGGGCAAAAGTAGTGGAGCTTGTAGAGGCGGTCATAGGGCCACTCAGGCAGTTGGTGGTCGTGGGGCCACCTAAGCAGTTAGTGGTTGTGGCCTGTATTATGCTACACCTATCAGACCTGAGGTAGAGGCTTCTGATATTGTGATTACTAGTATCGACCCCATTTGGTTAAGACCTATATCATTATTACTTGATCACGGGTCAACTTTATCCTATGTATCTGTGTATTTTGCTTTGGGTTTTGATTCTATTAGTGAGCCTCTTGCCATGACTATTCATTTATCTACCATAATAGTGATTCTTTAGTAGCCATTAGTGGTGGATCGGCTGGACCGATCTTATGTTGTGACTTTTATCAAGCGTGAGACTTTGCTAGACTTGCTTATGTTAGATATGGTTGATTTTGAAGTTACTTTGGGTATGGATTGGTTGGATCCATACATGCTGCCTTAGATTATTTCGCTAAGATTATGACTTTAGCTTCACCGGGTATGCCAAAGATAGCTTGGGAAGGTGCACTTCATTTAGGTCCTAAGAGGATTATATCTTATGATCAGGCTCGTAAATTGGTTGAGAGGGGATGTTTATCTTACATGGCTAATATTTATGACACCAGTATTATCTTGCCTCCTTTATTGGATTTTATTTATGCTGTTCGTGAGTTTATAGATGTGTTTTCTATGGATTTTTTTGGTATGCTTTGGGATTGTGATATTGATTTTGCTATTCATGTTGAGTCAAGAACTAAGCCCATTTTTATTCCTTCTTATAGGATGGACCTAATAAAGCTGAAAAAACTAAAGAATTAGTTGCAGGATTTATTGAATAGGGGATTTATCTGACCTAGTATTTCACCTTGGGGTGTGCTTGTCTTGTTTGTCAAGAAAAAAATGGGTCTAGGCAGATGTGTATTAATTATCGGTAGTTAAATAAGGTGACGGTTAAGAATAAGTATATTTTTCCTTCCATTGATGATTTATGTGATTAGCTTTAAGGTGCCACGGTATTTTTGAAAGTTAATTTGAGGTTAGGTTATCATCAGTTGAGGATTAGAGCTTCAGATATTCTGAAGATGGCTTTTCAAACTCGATATGGTCATTACGAGTTCTTGGTTATGTCCTTTGGATTGACCAATGCCCCTGCACGTTCATGGAGTTGATGAATTAACTATTTCTACCTTATCTCGACTCCTTTGTTATTGTATTTATATATGATATCTTAGTGTATTCCAAGAGTGAGAATGAGCATGAGGAGCAATTGTAAATTGTGCTTCAGAGATTGAGATTTGACAAGTTGTATACGAATCTCTCTAAGTATAAGTTTTTATTGGAGTCTATTTCTTTCTTGGGTCATGTGATGACTAAGGAAGGTACTATGGTTGATCCAACCAAGGTTGTAGCAGTTAGCGATTGGGATTGACCTACTTTGCCCACCGAGATTCAGAGTTTTATTGGCTTAGCAGGTTATTATCGAAGTTTTGTTAAGGGTTTTTCATCCATTGCAGCTTCATTCACCAAGTTGACCCAAAAGAAGATTTCTTTTTTATAATCCAATGCTTGTGAGGAGAGCTTCCAAAAGATCAAGGATTTGTTGTCTTCATCTCTTATATTGGCTTTGCCTAGGGAAGGCATGGCCTTTACCATATTTTGTGATGTTTTTAGTGTTATATTGGGTGTTTTTTTATGTAGGAAGGCAAGGTGATTGCTTCGCATCTCTTCATTTGAAGCCTTATGAGAGGAATTATCCTACCTATGATTTGGAGTTGTGCGCAGTCGTATTTACCGTAAAGTTATGGAGGCACTACTCGTATGGAGTACATTGTGAGATCATCGTAGCCTTTAGTACTTCTTCACCCAGCGAAATCTTAATATGAGGCAGTGCCGTTGGCTTGAGTTGCTTAAGGATTATGACTTGACCATTCTCTATCATCCGAGGGCAAGGCTAATATAGTTGTGGATTCCTTGAGCAAAAAGTCGACTAACATGGGTAGCTTGGTGCATTTTTTGTGCCAAGAGAGGCCTTTAACCTTAGAGGTTTAGTCTTTAGCTAACCAGATGGTTAGGTTTTATATTTCGACACTTAGGCATATTTTGGCATTTATGGAGGCTAGATCTTCTATAATGGAGCAGATTTATCCTTGTCAGTTTAATAATGTTGGACTGAGGTTTATTCGAGATAAGGTGTTGAGTGGTGATGTAAAAAAAACCTCACTTGATTTGGATGGAGTTTTGAGGAATAGGGGTCGAGTTTGTGTGCCAAGAGTGGGTGATTGGATTAAGTTAATCTTGGAGAAGGCCAATTGTTTTAGATATTCTAAACATTTAGGTGTGACTAAGATATATCATGATTTGAGGCAACATTATTGGTGGAGTTGTATGAGGTGAGATGTAATGAACTTTGTGGCTCATTGCCTATGTTGTCAGCAGGTGAAAGCTGAGCATATAAGGCCTGGTGGGTTTCTCCAGAGGTTACCCATTCCTAAGTGAAAGTGGGAATGAATCACCATGATTTTATGACTGATTTACCTCATACACCTCATGGTTCTAAGAGTGTTTGGGTCATCATGGATCAATTGACCAAGTTAACTCATTTGATTTTGGTTCAGGTCTCATTCAGTACTGAGAGGTTGGCCTGTATCTATATTGATGAGATTGTGTGTCTACATGGTGTGCTAGTGTCCATTATTTTAGATCGGGGTTTTTTGTTCTCATCTCACCTTTGGAGGATATTTCAGGATGAGTTGGGCAGTCGGGCTGATCTTAGTACAGCGTTTTACCCCAGACTGATGGTCTGTTAGAGCGAAGTATTCAGGTTTTAAAGGATATGCTTAGCGCATGTGTGATGGATTTTGGTGGGATCAAAATTTTGGCTTTAGCAGAGTTTGCATATAATAATAGTTACCACTCCAGGATTGATATGGCTCTTTTTGAGGCATTGTCGCTCTCCAGTTGGTAGATTTGATGTTTATGAGGTTAGACTTCGAGGTACAGAATTTCTTCGGGAGTCTTTGGATAGAGTCTGGGTTATTCAAGATAGACTTAGAGTGTCTTCGAGTAGGCAGAAGTGCTATGCTAATCTTAGACTTCGTGCCTTGACATTTGGCGTTGGTGATCATATTTCCTTCGGTTTCACCCATGAAGGGTGTGGTGAGAGTTGAGAAGAGGGGCAAGCTTAGCCCTAGGTATATTGGTCTATTTGAGATTCTTTGGAGTGTTGGTGATGTGGCTTTTGAGTTAGCTTTTCTCTTTAATCTATCAGTTCTTCATATAGTATTTTCATGTTCCTATGCTTCGGCATTACATTCCAATTTAGTCTTATGTTATTCATTGGGAGTCAGTTCAGTTAGATGAGCGATTGTCTTTTACTGAGAAGTCGGCCTCTATATTGGCTAGGGATGTTCGGCGGTTGCACTCCAGAGTCATCTCTATGGTTAAGGTTCAGTGGCAATATCGACCTATAGATAGGCTACTTGGAAGGTCGAGTCTGATATGCGTAGTTCTTTTCCCCAGCTCTTTGTTGATTCTGGTATTTCCTTGCCTTAGTTTGAGGATGAAATAGATTTTTTAGTGGTGGATGATGTAACAACTTTCTTTTTGATAAAATATGTAAAATTTGTGAGTTTGCGTGATTTTACTACTTTACCTGTCCCCATAGTTGCATCATAAAATTTCTTGGGTGTGGGGTTCATTGCCACAATTCTCGATATATTTTGGTACCATTCATGTGATATTGTAATTTTTGATGGCTTTGAGAGCCTTAGTTTAGACTTATATGACATTTCATTTGATCCATGCGATGGATGGCTGAACGAACTGCACCAGCAGCTCCGGAATATAAATTTTAGGCTAGGTAGACTTTTGGTTCGGGTCCCAGTTCACCCGAGCTCATTTCTACATATTGGTCAGAAAGTTGGAAAATTGGAAATATGAGTGTGGGATTCACATTTGATCGAAGCAATTTCGGATGGAAAACCAGACTTCGCTAGCAGACTCGAAACATTGATTTTTGGGTGATAATATATTTTTCGTGATTTTATGGCTTTTAAATCTCATTTCGACCCTTGATTTGAAAAATTACAATTTCAGATTTTGGGGGTCAACTTTATGGCAATGACATTTTTTCAAAAATCTGACTTCACCAATGCGTCTGGAACGTCTAATTTAGTGTGTTTGCATAGTTCTTTTGCATTCATTGGACTACTAATGAATTTTGGGCACCTTGTCGAAGTTCGAGTCGAACTAAAAACAACTGGTTTTTCAGCTGATGCGCAGTAACAAAAACAACTTTTTTATCCTTTTTTGCCTATTTTGTCCATTCTTTCACCTTACCTCTTGAGAGATAAATCCTAAAATAATGTGGGAGTTTAAAAGTAAAGCTTGTTGGAGCTTGGGAAGCTAGATTAACATCTATTTCTTGATTCTTTTACAGATTAAAGGTAAAAATTCACCATTTTCTTAGTAATTTCTTGATTAATTTCTCAAAACTCCAAAAAATCTTAGGACTTGATTTTAAACCTCAATTTCACTCTTTTTCACTTGAATGATAGTTTAATCCTATAATTACTTGTTTTTCATCAATTTAACCTTCAAAACAACTCCAAATCTTGATTTTAACCCGAATTTCAAAGATTTTACCTGGTAAAGCTTAAAATGATTTTTTTTATTTGAACCTCATTTTTTACTAGATTTGACTTAGATTTTCAATTGCAAGTTCCTAAAAATATAGGGAACATGTTCTTTAAATAAAGTTATGATTTTATGTTCTATCTTGGTGTAATGTTTGAATATATGTGATATATTAGAACTATTAGTGCAAGCGGTGTGAGCTACCATTGTGGGACATTTTCTGATTGCAGGTGACGTGCCCTTAGTGTGTATTTTGTATGTTTTATTTTCTACTTTGCCCGGTCGGCCTATGATATCTACTGAGTACAAGTGGATCCTACTCACTCCTACTTTACCTTTTCAGTGTACCTTTAGGCTTGGGTGCACCTCAGACTGGTTGATTTCAGGCGCCTTCAGATTACTCAAGGAAGTGGTTGGACATTCATCCGTCCAGAGTTTACCTATATCTTTCTATATTAATTATGTCTTTATTAGTATTCGGAGACAGTTATTATTCCTTTGTGCTTATTTTTCTCATATATTTGACTCCTGGTTTGTATTAGTAGTTCTTACACTATTGACACCTGGTTTTGGGCATGATTGGAATTTTTGATAAGTTCTTTCCGTATTGTTATGATTACTTATATGGTTTGGATTCATTCAAGAAGCCTTACCTTGTGTATGTCTGTCTTTTCTTTTTAATTTTTGTGTTAGTTTGGGTGATAGGCTTAATTTTCAAGGTATGCCACGACAAGTATCATTATGACCTTTTTTTGGTTTGTGACAGTGTTGCTTCGTAAATAGAAGCAATGGTTTAGAAAGGTGCACTCTTTCATAAAGGTGAAACTCTTTGGAAAAGTCATAACTCATTAGAAAGGTCATAATCATCCAAACCGAAAAGGTGTCTATTCAAATTGCATCCTTTCTCTTGGTGTCTTTTCAAAAAATTACTATATATTTTTCATTCACACCTCTTGAAAATCTAATAATCCCCCACATGAATGGGAAATGTATATTTTATAAAAAATCTATGGTCAAGTGTGTGATTTAGAAGGAGAGATGAGTTGCATCTAGATAAGTAGTTTTTTCTTTGAACTTTCTGGGTAAACTTGCACCAGATGCACTCGGTAAATCGGTAGATGTGATATCTTTGAACCGTTGAGCTTTAATGTACACCTAGAAAACATACATCATACAACCAACCTTTTACCATTTATAGTTCTCACAATTTCATTCATTTTAGCCATGAACACGACCTGGTTTCATATGAGCTTAGAGAATAGGCCTTTACCATTTCCTTGAAGTGACTTTCACTTCACCTTCACATAGGTGATTTCTAAACATTTAATACAATAGATCAAATTATTTGTACAAACTTTCCAAACTTAGAGACCATTAAAAAACTTCAAACCATAAGTCTTATCCTTGTTCCTGAACATTGTCTTCATCATGAGAATAAATTAAGTATATTGATAATGTTAGATCGTCAGTCATGACTCTTCTTGATCTCCTTGAGCCTAGATTGTGGGATCTATATCTTGCTAGTTAGAGTTACCGCCGTGATGACTTGTCCTACGCTGTAAACTCATTTCCTTTGATGATCTCTCAACACCCTCTCTAGATAGGCCTTTTATAAGTCGATCCGACACATTACTATTTGATCTTACATAGTAAATCCTGGTAATTCCACTAGATAGTAGTTCTCTAATGGTATTATTTCTTTGTCTTATATGACAATATTTACCGTTATATATTATGTTCCCTACCCTGCCTATTGCCGCTTGACTATCACAGTGTAAACATACTAGTGCCAAAGGTTTGGGCCAATAAGGAATATCTTTCAAGAAATTTTAAAGCCATTAAGCTTCTTCATCTGCTTTATCTAATGCGATAAATTCATATTCCATTGCGGAGCGAGCAATACATGTCTATTTGGATGATTGTCAAGAGACTGCTTCTACACTTAAAGTAAATACATATCCACTCATGGATTTTACTTTATTCGATCCGACTATCCAATTTTCACCATTATATCCTTCTATTACTGCTGGATATTTGTTAAATGCAAAGCATAGTCTAGAGTATCTTTTAGAAGCCCCAAAACTCTTTTCATTACCATTTAATAAGATTGATTGGGATAACTCATGTACCAACTCAGTTTACTAATGGCACATGCTATGCCTGGTCGCGTACATTTCATGATGGACATCAAACTTCCCAATACTTTTGCATAGTCCAACTGTGAGTCACTTTCACCTTCATTCTTTTGAAGTGCAAAGCTCACTCTAATGGAGTCCTGGCAATACTGAAATTCAAATACTTGAACTTGTCAAGTACCTTTTCAATGTAATGAGACTATGACAATGCCAACCATTGTGGAGTTCTTTAATTATTCCTACGATCAAATCCGCAACTCCAAGGTCTTTCAAGTCAAACTTGCTCCCAAGCATTCATTTTGTGGCATTTATATCAGAAATGTCTCTACTTATGATCAACATATCATCCACATACAAACAAACAATGACTTTGCGATTTGAAGTGTCATTTATATATGAACATCTATCACATTTGTTTATCTTAAAATCGTTTGTCGACATGGCTTGCTCAAACATTGCATGCCACTATTTGAGTGTTTATTTTAGTCCATAAAGTGACTTAACAAGTTTGCATATTTTTCTTTCTTTACTAGGAACCACAAAACCCTCGAGTTATTATATGTAAATTTCTTCCTCCAATTTTTCATTTAATAATGTTGTGTTCACATCCATTTGATAGATTTTAAGATTATATACCGCCGCTAATGCAACCAACATCTGAATGGATGTTATCCTTATTACAGGCGAATATGTGTCGAAATAATCAAGGCTTTTTTTTTTGTCTAAAGTCTTTCACAACAAGTCTTGCCTTGTATTTGTCAATAGTACCATCAACTTTTATTTTTATTTTTAAGATCCATTTTGAATGTAAAGGTTTATTTACTGGGGGATGATCAACCAACTCCTAAGTATGGTTGCTCAAGATTGAATCAATTTTACTATTGATTGCCTCTTTTCATAAGGATGAGTTTGAAGAAGGCATCGCTTCTTTAAACATTTGAGGCTAATTTTTAAAAATAAATATTACAAAATCTAATCCAAAGAAAGTTGATGTTCTTTGACGTATACTACACCTTGGATTCTCATCATTAAGTACATTCTCATTTGGTTCATCTCGAGGTCGTTTAGACCCTCCAATTTTATATGAATAAATGTGTTCAAAGAACTCAACATTATTGGATTCAAATAGCATATCTTCATGAATATCTAGATGTTGGGATTTATGATCCAAAAATTGACATTCTTTACTATTTGCAGCATATCCGATGAATACATAGTCCACAGTTTTAGGTACTATTTTCACCTTTTTAGGCATAGGATGGACTATGGATAAACATCCCCACACTTTGAAATATTTCGAGTTGGATTTTCTTTCTTTCTATTTTTCATATGGAATAAAATGTGTCTTTCTATGGGACACTCTATTGAGTATTCAATTTACTCTAAGGATAGTTTTCCCTCATAAGTTTTATGATAAATTTGAATTTATAAGTAAGAAATTCATCATTTTATTTAACGTTTGATTTTTTTTCCTCAATCCCATTTGATTGAGGTGAATATGGGGCAGTAGTTTGATAGAAAATTTTATTTTCCAAACATATCTCCACAAAATGAGATTCATACTCTCCACCCCTATCACTTCTTATCATTTTGATCTTCTTATCTAACTGATTTTCAACTTCAGTTTTATATTGCCTAAACACATCTATTGCTTTATCTTACCATTTAGAAAATAAATATAACAATATGTAGTGCAATCGTCAATAACAGTTATGAAATACTTTTTTCACCATGAGATGGTATTGACTTCATATCACAAATATTTGCATAGATTAAGTCTAAGAGATTGAACTTCTTTTCAACAGACTTAAACATATCCTTAGCATACTTAGATTCCATACATATTTGACACTTTAATTTATTGCACTCAAAGTTAAGCAACGCTTCCAAACTAATCAGTTTTTGCAAGGTTTTGTAATTGACATCTCCTAAATGACTATGCCATAAATTATTTGACTCTAGCAAGTAAGAAGAAACCTTGTATTTCTTCATTTCAACAGACATTACATAAAGTTTGAAAGGGCCCTCATTAAGATAGTCATTTCCTACATACGTTTCATTCTTTCTTATTACAACTTTTTTTGAAACAAACATAAACTTAAATCAATATTTAACAAGAAGTGTTGTTGACACTAAGTTCTTCCTTATAGTAGGAACATGAAGAATATTTTTGAGAGTTAACACCTTGCCAAAAGTCATTTATAAAAATATCTTCCCACTTTCTTCAACCTTGGCTATTGCATTATTTCTTATAATGATCACTTCCTTAGAACCAGCAGTATCCTTAGAACCAGCAGTATCATAAGTAGCAAAAGCTCTTTGTCCGTACAAACATGTCTATTGGATCCTAAATTAAACCACCATTTATTTGGATTTCCAACTAGATTACATTCAGTGATCACAACACACAGATTTTTAATATTTTTAGTTGCTTCCAACGATTTTATCTGATTTATTTTCTTGTTCTTATTCAGTACTTAATTATTTAGAGTGTTGTATTTAACATCACTTCAATAGTAGCATTTGTATTTGAATGTTTTCTTGTTCTGCTCTTTCTCTTGTCCAGAAACTTCTTCATCTTCTTATTATTTGGAGCATCATCCTTAACAGGATTTGCAACCATCATTGATAATTTCTCATTCAACTCACTATCCTCTTCAATCTTGGACAACTCATAAGATCTTTCAAATTAGACAATTGATTTTCAATCATTATTTTTTTCTGAAATATGAGGATCTCTATATAAGAATATTTGCATTTCAAGTTTGGTCATCCAAAATGATATCATTTGTTGTCATTCTTTAAAGTTCACACCAAAATATTTTTTGATTTCTCTATAGTTTTCATTGCTAGAGTAATATATGAACGACTTAACGATGCAACATTGATTGCCGTTGGACAACACCATTCACAATTAAATTAATTTGTTGTTCAGATTCATTTGTTATTTTTCTATCAATCTTTGACATACACTTCAGTGTTTTAGAATACTAACTATAAAGACTTTAATATTTAACTAACTTGTTTCTAGTTAATGATGAAGCTTTTATATCTTCAAACTATCAACCGAATGAACATTGAAAACTGACGATTTTTTTGTGACTTCAAATTAAAATTAAATTCAAACAATGCGAAACCCCATAGGGAATAAAATCCATAAATCAATATAGAAATTTTAAAGAATCGATGAAGTTTTTAAATTCTTCAATCCGAATTTCCACACTGATTTCTCGGTAATGCTATTATATTCTTCTAACCGGGGGAGTAGAAATCAAAAGATTTTAGTCTCCACAAAATCAGACTCAATACAGATTAACCAAGTACTTGATTAATAAATGATGATATTTTTTTTGACCAAACAAGCACAAAAACTATTTTTTTTAATTATATAATTTTCTTAAGATTGTTGTTTCTTCGGGTTTAGTAAAATTTATATTTTACAATAAGAACTTCAAAAACATGTTCAAGTTAATCATATGAACAATCAAATAAAGTGGTAACTCTCTATTCATAACTTTAAACTTTAACAATAAGTTCAACACAACTTATCAACATCAACAAAATGAAGTTAAAACTATTTCCTGAAAAATAGCAAAATCAAACATTAGAAAAAGATGAAATTAGAAGACTCAAGTCCATCGAATTCACAGTGTGTCCTAAAGTGAATTATTCCCCTCAAGTACCCAAGGTTATGGTGTTGTAGTTTTTTTTTAGTAAAATCTATATTTTCTCAATAACTTCAAACACATTTTCAAATTAACATAAGAACAATCAAATGAAGTTTAAACTTTGTATCTATAACTTTGAACTTTTAACAATAAATTCAACCCAACTTATGAACAATCAACAATGAAGTTTAAACTATTTTCTGGAAAATAGAAAAATCAAATGTTAAGAACTCCAACACAAGTTCAACCAACTTATAAACTATCACAATGAAGTTTCAAGAACTTCAAAAACAAGTTCAAACAGTTGAAGAACTATCAACATGAAGTTCAAATTGTTTTATGGAAAAACAGTAAAACCAACTTCAAGAAAAAAAAAATAAAACAGAAAGATTCAAGTCCACCGAATTCAAGGTGTGTCCTTAAGGAAATTATTTTCCTCAAATACCCAAGGTTATGAAATATATCCTTTCAGGATAAAATGAATCACTTTGACCAAACAGCAGTACCTCAAATTCTATCGAACTACGAACACACTCAACAATAACAACTCATACTAGAGATTTTCAAGAAAGAGGAATATTTTTTATTCAGAATTTTCATGTCTATATATGAGAAAAAATTCAGGTATTAATAGCCATCAAGGTGTTGCTTCATGAAAATAAGCAATGGTTCATAAACGTGCACCCCTTCATAAAGGTGCAACTCTTTGTACATGGTGCAACTCATCAAAAAAATCACTACCCATTAGAAAGGTCATAACCATCCAAATCAAAAAAGGTGCCTATTCAAACTACATCTTTTCTCTTGGTGTCTTTTTGGAAAAATACCTATTTATATTTCATTCACACCTCTTAAAAACCAATAATCGCCCACATGAACTGGGTATTTAAAAAAAAATTATGATTAAGTGAGTGATTTACAAACAAAGACTAGTTGCGTCTAGATAAGTGGATTTTGCTTTGAACTTTTCATAGTGAACTTGTATTGGATGCACTCGATCAATTGGTAGATGTGATATCTTTGAACTGTCAAGCTTTATTTTACACCTAGGAAATACAAGTCACACAAGCAGCCTTTTACCATTTATGATTCTCATAGTTTTGTTTGTTTCAGCAATGAACACGTCCTGGTTTTATGAGAGCTTAGGAAATAAGCCTTTACTAACATTCTCCTTAAAGTGGCTTCCACTTCACCCTCATATAGGTGATTTCTAAATGACTAATTCTATAGATCAAACTATTTTATCAAACCTGTCAAACTTAGAAACTATTACAAAGCTTCAAACCATAAGTCTTATCCTTATTTCTTGAACATTGTCTTTATCATAAGAATGGATTGAGTATATTGACAATGCTGAACCATCAGTCACAACTTTGTTTAATCTCCTTGAACCTAGCTCTTGAAATCTCCCGCTTTCTAGGTAGAGTTACTATCATGATGAATTTTCCTAAAAGATAAACCCCTTCTCTTCGATGATCTCTCAACTCCTTCTCTAGATACGCCTTTTGTAAGTGGATCCGACACATTATTATTTGACTTCACATAGACAACAATGATAATTACACTAGAGAGTAGTTTCTAACAGTATTATATCTTCATTTTATATGACAAGATTTACTATTATACATTATGTTCTCTGCCCTGCCTATTTTCACTTATTTATCACAATGAATGCATATCGGTTCCAATGGTTTACGCCAATATAAATATCTTTCAAGAAATTTTGGAGTTATTTAGCTACTTCACTGGCTTTATCTAATGCGATAAACTTATATTCTACTATATTTAGATGATTTCCAAGAGACTACTCCTCCACCTAAAGTAAATACATATCCACCCTTAGATTTTACTTTATTCGATTCGGTGATCCAATTTGCAGTCTATATCCTTTAATTAACGTTGGATATTTGTTATAATGCAAAGCATAGTCTTGAGTATATTTAAATACCCCAAAACTCTTTTCACTACCATCTAATGAGTTTGATTGGGATTACTCGTGTACCGACTCAATTTACTAATACCACATGCTATGTCTTGTCGCGTACAATTCATGATATACATCAAACTTCCCAATACTCTTGCATAGTCATATTGTGAGACACTTTTACCTTCATTCTTTTAAAGTGCAAAGCTCATGTATAATGGAGTCATGACAATATTGAAATCTCAATACTTGAACTTGTCAAGTATCTTTTCAATGTAATGAGATCATGACAACACCAATCCTCATGGAGCTTGATGAATTCTTATCCCTAAGATTACATTCTCAACTCCAAGGTCTTTTATATAAAACTTACTCTCAAGCATTAATTTCGTAGCATTTGTGTCAAAATCTCTCTACTTATGATCAATATATCATCCACATACAAACAAACAATGACTTTGTGATTTAGAGTGTCTTTAATGTAAACACATTTATTTATCTTGAAACCATTTGCCAATATGATTTGGTCAACCTTTGCATGTCACTGCTTGGGTGCTTGTTTTCGTCCATGAAGTGACTTAACAAGTTTGCACACTTTCTTTTCTTTACCAGGAACCATACAGCCCTCAGGTTGTTTCGTGTAAATTTCTTCCTCTAATTCTTCATGTAAGAATATTGTTTTCACATTCATTTGATGGATTTCAAGATCATATACTGTCGCTAAGGAAACTAACCTCCTAATGGGTGTTATCCTTGTTACAGGCGAGTATGTGTTAAAATAACTAGGGTCTTTTTTTTGTCTAAAGCCTTTCACAACAAGTCTTGCCTTGTATTTGTCAATAGTACCATTATATTTCATTTTCTTTTTGAATATCCATTTGGGACCTAAAGGTTTATTTTCTGGAGAAAGATCAACCAACTCCCGAGTATGGTTGCTCAAGATTAAATTAATCTCACTATTGAATGCCTCTTTCCAAAAGGATTAGTCCAAAGACGGCATCGCTTCTTTAGACATTTGAGGTTCATTTTCAAGAATAAATATTACAAAATCTAATCCAAAGTAAGTTGACGTTCTTTGACGTGTACTACGCCTTGTATTCTCATCATTAAGTACATTCTCATTTGGTTCATCTCGAGGTTGTTTAGACCTTCCACTAGACTGCTCATGTCTAGTTTAATACAGATAAATATGTTCAAAGAACTCAGCATTATCTGATTCAATTAATGTATTTTCATCGATATTCAAATTTTTAAATTTATGAACTAAAAATCGATATGCTTTACTGCTTTTAGCATATCCAATGAACACAGAGACCACCGTCTTAGTTTTTATTTTTATCCTTTTAGGCATAGGAACTTGAAATTTTGATAAACACCCCCACACTTTGAAATATTTCAAGTTGGATTTCGTTTTTTTATATTTTTCATATGGAATTGAATATGTCTTACTAGGGGCAATCTACTAAGTGTTTGGTTTGTTGTAAGGATAGCTTCCCCTCCCCCCCCCCCCCTTAAGTTTTGCAATAAACCTGAACTTATGAGTAAGGCTTTCATTATTTCCTTCAATGATCGATTTTTTATTTTTTTCATTCCATTTGATTGAGGTGAATATGGGTCAGTAGTTTGATGAACAATTTGCTTTTCTAAACATATCTCCACAAAAGGAGACTCATGTTCTCCACCCCTATCATTTTTTATCATTTCGATCTTTTTATCTAACTGATTTTCAACTTCTATTTTATATTGCCTAAACGTGTCTGTTGCTTCATTCATACCATTTAGCAAACAAATATAACAATATCTAGAGCAATCGTCAATAAAAGTTATAATATATTTTTTTCCACCATGAGATGGTATTGACTTCATATTACAAGCGTCGGTAAGGATTAAGTCTAAGGGATCGAAATTCCTTTCAACGGACTTATATGGATGATTAACGTACTTAGATTCCACACATATTTGACACTTTGATTTATTACACTCAAAGTTAGGCAACAATTTCAAACTAATTAATTTTCTCAAGGCTTTGTAATTGACATTTCCTAAACGACTTGCCACATATCATTTGACTCTAGCAAGTAAGTACAAGCCTAGATTTCTTCATTTCTATAGTCATTACATCAAGTTTCAAAAGACCCTCATAGAGGTATTCCTTTTCTGCATACGTTTCATTATTTTTTATTGCAATTTCGCTGAAACAAACATACACTTAACGAGAAGTGTTGTCGATATTAAGTTATTCCTAATAGTAGAAATATGGAGAACATTGTTGAGAGTTAACACCTTGTCAGAAGTTACTTTTAGAAATATTTTTCCATTTCCTTCAACCTTGGTTGTTGTATTATTTTCCATGAAGATCGCTTCTTTGGGACCAACAGTATCATAAGTAGTAAAAGTTTCTTTATTCGTACAAACATGTCTAATGGATCCTGAATCAAACCCCCATTCATTTGTATTTTCAACTAGATTGCTTTAAGTAATCATAGAGCATAGATTTTCAATCTTTTCCATTGTTTTCAAACATGCTTATATGATCTTTTTTCTTGTTCTTATTCAGAACTTGACTATTTAGAGCTTTGTGGCCAACGTTACTACAATTGTAGCACTTGCCTTTGAATGTTTTCTCGTTCTGCTCCATCTTTTGTCTAGAAGACTTATTTATTTTCTTATTATTTGGAGCATCATCCTTAACAGGATTTGCAACCATCATTGATGATTTTTCATTCAACTCATTATCCTCTTCTATCTTCGATGACTCACAAGATTTTTTAAACCAGATAATTAATTTTTAATCATTATTTTTTTTTGAAATATAAAGGTCTATAATTTTGAACATTTGCATTTCAAGTTTGGTCAACAAAAATAACATCATTTATTGTCATCTTTGAAGTTC
Organism: Capsicum annuum; assembly: GCF_002878395.1. Lineage (NCBI taxonomy): Eukaryota > Viridiplantae > Streptophyta > Magnoliopsida > Solanales > Solanaceae > Capsicum > Capsicum annuum. Next base: position 55,561,741 of record NC_061119.1, on the reverse strand, counting down.
ACACCAAAATATTTTTTTTTTATTTCTCTACCTTTTTCATTGCTAGAGCAATATCTGAATGACTTAATGACACAACATTGGTTACCGTTGGGACAACACCATTCACAATCGAATTAATTTGTTGTTCAGTTTCATGCGTTATTTTTTCTATCAATCTTTGACATACACTTGAGTATTTCAGAATACTAACAATAAATACTTTAATCTTTATCCACTTGTTTTTAGTCAATGGTGAAGTTCTTATATCTTCAAATCATCAATCGAATGAACGTTGAAACCTAATGATGTTTTTATGACTTTAAATTAGAATCAAATTCCTTGAATCAAATTTCTATACTGATTTCTCGGTGAAGTTATATATTCTTGTAAATGTGAAAGTACAAATCAAAAGATTTTACTCTCCACAAAATCAGACCCAATACAAATTAACGAAGCAATTGATTTATAAATAGTGATTAAAAAAATTCGCTCACCAAACAAGCACAAAAAAAAAATTATAATTTCCTTAAGATTATTGATTTTTAGTAAAATCTGAATTTTTTTAATGATAACTTCAAACACATTTTTAGATTAATATATGAACAATCAAATGAAGTTTAAACTCTATATTTACAACTTTGAACTTTTAATAATAAGTTCAACCCAACTTATGAACAGTCAAAAATGAAGTTCAAACTATTTTCTTGAAAATAGAAAAATCAAATGTTAAAAACTTCAACAAAAGTTCAACCAACTTATGAACTATCAAAATGAAGTTTCAAGAACTTCACACATAAGTTCAAACAGCTGAAAAACTATTAATATGAAGTTCAAATTGTTTTTTGAAAAAAGAGTAAAACCAACTTTAAGAAAAAAAAAATGAAACAGAAAGATTCAAGTCCGCCGAATCCATAGTGTGTCCTTAAGGAAATTATTCCACTCAAGTACCCAAGGTTATGGAATATATCCTCCCAGGATAAAATAAATCACTTCAACAGAACAGCGGTACCTCAAATTCTATCAAACTATGAACGCACTCAACGACAATAAATCACACTAGAGTTTTTCAAGAAAGACGAATATATTTTCTCCAAAATTTTCATGTCTATACGTGAGGAAAAATTTAGATATTTATAGTCATCAAGGTGTTGCTTCGTGAAGAGAAGTAATGGTTCAGAAAGGTGCACTCCTTCATAAAGGTGCAACTCTAGGATAACGGTGCAACTCTTCAAAAAAATCACAACTCATTGGAAAGGTCATAACCATCCAAACTGAAAAGGTGCTTATTCAAATTACTTTCTTTCTCTTAGTGTCTCTTCAAAAAAAATACCTATTCATCTTTCATTCACACCTCTTAAAAATCCAACATATGAAATATACCTCTCAGGATAAAATGAATCACTTTGATGAAACAGTGGTACCTCGAATTCTATCAAACTACGAACACACTCAACGACAACAAATTACATTAGAGTTTTTCAGGAAAGAGGAGTGTTTTTTCTTCAAAATTTCATCTTTATACCTAAGAAAAAATCCAGTTATTTATAGCCATCAAAGTGTTGCTTTATGAAGAGAAACAATGGTTAAAAAAGGTGCATTCCTTTATAAAGGTGCAATTCTTCGAAAAAGGTGCAACTCTATGAAAAAGTCACAATCCATTGGAAAGGTCATAACCATCCAAACCAAAAAGGTGTCTATTTAAATTGCATCCTTTCTCTTGGTATCTTTTCGGAAAAACACATATTCATTTTCCATTCACACTTCTAAAAAAACTAATAAGAGGTGTACAAATAAAAAATATGACAAATATTTAAAAATGATAATGTTTTCCCTAAGCAACATGCTACTAGTATGATCTAGGAATCAGTACAATGTCCATTGGATATGACTTATGAGTTATTAGTCAAGGTTGTTGTTTAAGGCCAATAAATTTTACTAGAAAAAGTGATGGTAATGGTAGCATTTTTTTTATTAGCTTCTATTTATACTAGGGAATCGTGCCGCGCTTTGCGCGGTCATGAAAAATGTATTAATAATTGATTTTATAGATAATTGTATTTTTATTATAACGTATTTGTGAAATTATAAAAATTTCAGTTTCATATACGACATATATTATTATCTAAATTTTCATTCAAATTATATTTGATTAACCTTTTTAGAATATTTACATATAAATATTATTATTTACATATATATATATATCGTTGATTTTTGAAAATATGATATTAAAAACAATGAGTTGAAGTTGTTCTTCCTATCATATCGTGAGGTAATTTTCAAATATATAATCTAAGATAATAATTTGCATATTTTAATATTTTATTGATTTTTGGGAATGGGATTGCTGAAATAAAGAGAATGGAGAGTTAAAGTTGTTCTTCCTATCATATAATGAGGTAATTTTCAAAGATATTATCTTAGATAAATCTATATATCAAGTGTTTTATGTTCTTTCGTTATACATTTTATATTACTTCTTTTCTTAAAAGCTTCTCATATATCGCTTTTCGAAATTGCAATAACCTCATTTACGAAATGAGGTTAATCTTTTTATATATTTCAAAAAAATGATAATTTACAAGAAAATAATAATTATAACATTAATTTATATATGTATTTTGAATGATAATCTTGGATGAGAATTTTCATGAAACAAACTATGACTTTATATAGGCAAAATGGAGGGATACCATAAGGTGTCATTAACTTATAGATTAAATTTTGGGGGTTATGAAGATTAATAGCATTGATGATGAAAGTTATTTAAATTTTTTCTAAAAGAAAGAGCTCAAAGTAATTTAAAAGACAGAGAAGAAAAGATAGTAATGTTTTTTGACCAAGAAAAGTATCACAACACTTTTTTTATTACTTCTACATTATGTTTCAAATATAAAGTTTGAACAAAACAATAAAGAGTAATACATTATATATGAAAGATGAAAGAAAAAAAATAATGAAAATTAACAAAGTTCACTTAGCAAAATTATTTGCCTCTAATAAGTGAAAAATTCGCAGGGGGCGGATAAAATTCGACCTATTAAAGAACACATAAATAAATTGTTAATACATTTAATAAATAAATGTTAGGGACGAAAAGAAAATGTTGACTAATAGTTGTGATTTTTATTACAATAATATAGCAAGAAATTAAAAAGAAACGAGAAAATAAATATTATGCTTGATTAAAAAGATATTCCAAGTCACATTGATAAGAGAAAAAAATGAGAAAAACAATAAATATGATCCTTAATAATGAATATTCTTCATATTTTAAGAATCATAACTTACAAGAAACACATACAAAAGAAACAAAATAAAGAACTTTAAGAGTTCGAACAATTGGACTATTACACTAAATTAAATTAAGTCGGAGATGTTGGAAAAAAAAAAAAGAGAAGGGAAACAACTTCTTGAGAGTGGAATCTATAACTTCCAATATGTTGATTTGGAATATGATTTCAAGAATAAAAAGATGTTCACAATGTTTTGGACATTACAAAAAGCCTTCATGCTACAATATGATGAATGAAACTTGCATTTTTTTTTTTGAAACTATATCTATTTTCTTGATGTTAAAAATGACTATGTGATCATATGTATGAAGAAGTGCAAGTACTTTCGCCATTAATCTCAACACAACAATTTTATTTCTTAAGATTTGGAGAAAATAAAAATGAGTATCCTTCAGATCCATATTAGATTGTTATTTATAGAATGATTAGACGATAAAAAATAATTAGAAGGGAGGTGAGAAGACATATTATTTAAGTAGGGAATGTAAAAAAGTTGAAGGGTTTTTTGTAACCCATGAGATATAATTAGATGTGTTAAATATAATTATGATAGAATTTTATTACAATTATTTAAATTAATTAAATAATGAAACAAATGAGAAAAAAATTCAAAAAAAAGGAGAAAAAAGAAAAATGGGAATGGAGGCCTCTAAGACATGCCACATAGAATTTTCTAAGAGTCTCCTTTATATATATAATATATATACTAGTTTAGTGTACGCGCTTCGTGCGTGTACCTCACTTTATTGAGTTAAAACTTTACAGTAAATAGGATATTTGTTTAAATAATAAAGATGAATAAAATAATTAAATTCAACATCTTTTGGAGAATTCATTTAATTAAACCTAACCTTTACCAAAAAAATTCTCAAAGTCGATTGACATTCATCTACCTCTTGTAAACAGCAACAAAATAATACAATGATAGAAACATCAAAACAATATAATTAAATCTAACATTTACACAAAAATTTTCTCAAAGCCGCCCGACACTCATTTACCACCTGTAAACTATAACAAAATAATACGATAATAAAGATATCAAAATAATACAACTAAACTTTACCTCTACACAAAAAAAAAATTCAAAACAGAGATATAAAAACAATACAATTAAACCTAACATTACCTAAGAAAATTCTTCAAAGCCGACCAATATTCGTCTACCACTTGTAAATTCATCTACAACCTGTAAACTACAACAAAATAATATAATAGTGATCACAAAACTTCAGTTTTAATGAAAATAATTCTTGTCTGGGCGAAAATTTTGACACTAAAGAATGACTTGAATGAAAACAAAGAAAATATATATATACACATACGCTAAATTCTATTATGTTGACAAAAATAGTGAAGAAGTTGAGGGTTAGAAAATTAAGCATCCATCAATCTAGACATGCAACCGAATCAAGTTAGATGAGCATCAATCATATTTTCACAAAGTTCTAAATATTTTGCAAAAATTATGGAACTATTTTACATAGAATAGGTTAAAACTCCTAAAAGAAGAAAAATGATTTAAAAAAATTCGTTACTTATTTTTTAATACAAAAGGGTAGGTGGACTTTTCCAAAAAACAAAAATATTTTAATTTTTAGGTTAGTACTATCTGATCGTTTTATTATTTTTCTTAAATAACTTATTATTTAATATTTAATAATTAAAAAAAGATTAAGAAGGCCTTAAATATATTGAAAGAGGTATTACAATTAATATGCACTTTTAAAATATATGGTAAGAAAGCAGAAGTTGTTATAAAACAAAAAAGAAGAATAAAGAAGAAGAGTAGAGAGAATAGAGTGAGTGATTCTTATTTCTTCTCTTGAGGGATGAGAGATCATATGATTGTAAATACAATGAGCAAAACCCCTCTATTTATAGGGAAAACTTACTCATAGTCTGAGTAAAAGACGGATGCTTCAAATCCTAATAGATATCAAAGTAGATCTTGATAGACATTCACTATAATGTAAATACATTTATAACACTCCCCCTTGAATGTCTAATTGGTAATAATGTGCCTCGTTAAAACCTTACTAGAAAAAACCCGGTGGAAAAAAAATCTAGTGAAGGAAAAAGAGTACACATCTCTAACAATACGCATATAGGCTGCCTTATTAAAAACCTTACAAGGAAAACCCGGTGGGACAAAACCTTGAAAGGGAAAAAGAGTACAGCGTATATTTGCTCCCCCTAATGAGAACATCCTTGAACTTTTGCATCCCAATCTTGTGCAGCATCTTTTTGAAAGTTGTAATTGGAGAAGATTTGGTGAATAAATCAATCACATTATCAGTTGAATGAATCTGTTGCACGTTAATATCATTATTCTTTTGTAGTTCATGTATGTAGAAAAGTTTTGGCAAAATATGATTCGTTCTATCTCCATTTATGAATTCTCCCTTAAGATGTGCTATGTATGCTGAATTATCTCTCTATAAAATTATGGATAGATTGTCATATTTCACACCACATTTCTCTCGAATGAGATGTATCATGGACCTCAACCATACATATTCTCGGCTTGCTTCATGAATAGCTATTATCTCAGCATGATTCGATAAAGTGGCTACGATAGACTGATTTGTATATCTCCAATATATGGAAGTACCACCACATATGAACACATAGCCAATTTGAGACCGAGCTTTATGCGGGTCAGATAAGTACCCAACATCAGCATGACTAATAAGATCGGGACTACAATCTTTAGAATAAAACAAGCTCATGTGTTTTATCCCATTTTGATGTCTCATAGTAGGAGTAGAAATATACCTTGCTAACAAATTGACTGAAAAGGCTAAAGACCTTGTAGTATTTGCAAGGTACATGAGTGCATCAATTGCACTAAGATATGGTACTTCATAATCAATCCAATTCGATATATTTTGAATTTCAGCAAATAATCAATTGCTTTAAAAACTCTCCAAGAGTTTCAATGATGTTCAAGCAATAAGATTATACAATATAAGGATTATAAATAAGTTTCCCAGAAACTTTTATATGCTTCAAGCAGTTTGAATCCTTAAAAGTTTTAACATAAGTTTTGTCAAGTGATAATATTCAACATTTCATGAGTGACATCTTCAAATATCTAGACTGCAAATACTTACCAAGATACATCCTTTCATGTCACTTGATAAATGTTTCTATGTCAATATGCTTAAATAAACGTAGAATTTAGATCCTCGTAATCTTTTATAATATTGCCCCAATATTGTGTCAAAGATATTGATGATATATCATTTTGTATAGGTTCACAATGCGACATAACATTTTGAGATCTCATCACTTCATTATTTTTAGGTACATGAACCTCTCATAAGGTTTCATGAAGTGTTATGTCGTAGGCTCTTTAAGAGCACATTGCCTTCTTATTATGATTATTTGCTCTTTATTTTTCAAGGACTATTTCATTTGGAATCGATCAGTCTACCACACTTCACGCATGCATAGACTTTTTCCTTTAGGAACACAAAATAAGAGCACTTGCGCTTAATATGAGATGCTTTCAGCATTTGACTTGAATTATCTTTCGGATGGGGAAATGGTGATAATTCCTAACATATTTCATAGCACTTATAATCTCTCCCTTATGTTAGGAAAACTAACATACATCCTCTATTTCTTTGAGGAATCCATCTTTGTGCATTGTGGTATATTTATTAATCGTATACCGCACATCAAAATTATTAGATGGAATAATTGGTTTCCGACCTTGAACCAATTGAGTGAGAAGAAATAATCATAATTTATTGTCTAATGCATAAAAATGTTATTGAAATATATCATATTTTAGACCAATACGTGAAGTTTTGTTCTCATTAATAATGATTTAGCTATTTATCGAAGGCATTCAATGCTAAACCATCATCATCAAGATAACTTTCTTGATTGCACAATCTGAAAATTATGTTCTTAACTCAATTTTATTGAGCAAGCAACTTTATGAATATCAAACTGCAGGTTGACAATGAATGTAGATGTGATCATCTTATTAATGCATCTTTTCAACATATCACATGAAAGATAAACGGGCCCTTATTTACCTTTTATAATTTTAAGATTTGAAGGGATCCAATCCCAATATTAGTTTTATCATGAGAATAAATGACATAAGCAATTCTTGAAGAATCTTCTAGTTCTTCAATACATGCACATCTCTGAGATGTCACAATCGTTCATATCAATTTATGAACTTTTATTCTAGTAAACTCCAAGTTTACCATGACATGTACTTTTTCTTTAGTAAATTTCAGATTTACTATTACATGAATAAATTTCAGATTTACTACTTCAGAAGTAGATTTATTGGGAGGCTTTGGGGATGTGCATGTAATAGTAAATCTGAAATTTATTCATAGGCTTGGGGGATGTGCATAAAGGGTCTTCACACTTTTAATATTACATATATATATATATATTGGGAGGCTTTGGGGATGTGCATGGAGGTTTTGGTTTTGGGGAGAGAAATGAAGAGGGGGCGAACCTATTGGAGTTTGCGAGGGCGTTTGGGCTGGTGGTGGTGAACTCGGGCTTCCCGAAGAAGGACGACCACCTGATCACTTTTCGGAGCGCGGTGGCCAGGACCCAGATTGACTTCTTGTTGCTTAGGAAAGGGGATAGGGCGCTGTGTAAAGATTGTAAAGTCATCCCGAGTGAGAATCTTTCGACCCAACATAGGCTCTTGGTTATGGATTTGGGTATGAAGAAGAATAAAAAGAGGAGGAGTAAGGAGTGTAGACCGAGAATTAAGTGGGGCGGTTTGACGCCAGCGAATGCGTGGGAGATAGGGGAG
>NC_061119.1:55543106-55553565 GCF_002878395.1 Capsicum annuum | reverse complement strand
GTAAACTCCAAGTTTAACATGACATGTACTTTTTCTTTAGTAAATTTCAGATTTACTATTACATGAATAAATTTCAGATTTACTACTTCAGAAGTAGATTTCAAAATTATTCAACCTCTTTCGGAGGTGAGTTGTGATACAATCACAATCAAGTACCCGTTTGCATTAATAAGTTTCTCATTCCCCAGGAATGAAATATAGCAAATCGAGGCATACATATGATGTAGAGAATTTTTTTTCTCTAGCATATCTTATAATCATATAAGCGTGTGAAAATATCATCACTTTTGATGATCATTATCATATTGTCCCAACACACGCATATTCGTGCATTCAATCACTTGTCTTCTTTCAGACATATTATGCACTGCTACCACATACACCTCAAGAATGAAGTAAGTTGTAATATTTCAGACTTATCATTTATTGCTACCACATTCACTTCATGGAATGGAGCATATTCAATGGGTCGAATTTCATGACTTTCCATCAAACACCCATTATTTTGCCTTAGCCATCACAATATCATCAATATGGTGTATTGAGATTCAAACTCAGTATTTGATCCATATAAAGGCATCTTAGGCATGAATCGATGGGACTTGAACCCAACATATTATCATCCTTTTTGATAATATTGTTCTTGAGGAATAAATTTAAAATATAAATGGTTCCAAACCAATTATTTTGTCTCAAATTCAATAATAATTATATAGTAGTAGCAAAAGAAAGATAACATAAAGAATTACTAACCTTGAAATCCTTCAGATTTATAATTTCACCTTATTTGGCATAGTCCCATGCTGATAACGTGTTATAAAACAATAAAGAAGAATAAAGAAGAAGAGTAGAGAGAATAGAGAGGGTGATTCTTATTTCTTCTCTTGAGGGATGAGAGATCATATGATTGTCAATACAATGAGAAAAACCCCTCTATTTATAGGAAAAATTTACTCCTAGTCTAAGTAAAAAACGGATGCTTCAAATCCTAATAGATATCAAAATAGATCTTGATAAACATTCACTATAATGTAAATACATTTATAAGAGAAGTAGAATTAATATGGGTTAGACTCTTTTTAAATTTTTATTTATGGTAATGTTTTTTGTTTTTGTCGTCTGTTTTCCCCTGAAAAAGAAGTTGGCTCACTAAGTAAAAGAAGGTTGTCATTACTATTTAACGTTTTTAGTTTTCCATAAGAAAGAAATGACTTGTCCTTAAAAAATGGATTTGTTATAATTTATTTGCTTAGTTTTTCATATATTTATAGAAGTATTTTCTTAATGCAATCCTACATTAGCAATATTTTTTTAATTGATCAGTACAAAGAAAAATATTAATTGATTCTCCTTCCATATATTTTAGAAGTTTCATATATTTTAAGAGTCTAGTTAATATAATAAAAATAATTAAATAATGAATCAAAGAAAATAGTGAAAAAATAGTTTTGTCTAAATGTGAGTCTTTTAATGAAGGACAAAAAATGCAAATCAATTTTGTTAAGAGTCTTCACACTTTTAATATTACATATATATATATATATATATATATATATATATATGATATTTTTTTGCTTTTATATTTAATTCAAATTTTTTTCACATTAGTGGGAAGGTATTGTTTTTTCTAAAAATTGACTCTTATTTAGATAAGTAAATTTTTATGTAATTAAGAAATCATATTAAATTGTAAATATTATTAAATTAAAAGTAATGTAGTAAAAACATCTTTTAATTTTCAGGGGTGGATGAACTTCTTAATTAAGAAATATGCTCAAACTAAAAAAAAATCATATCATATGGACGATGATAGAGTTAGAGTCAAGATTTGAATTTACGATATTAAAATTTTCTAAGCTCATAATACATTTAATTTTCTGCGTTGAGGACATATTATTTATTACATATATCTAGTATAGCTTTAACATATGTACACCGAATCTAAGCTAAAACTATTGATTCGATTAAAGCTGCTAGTTTATGTTGTTTTTTGGTTACAAAATTTATATCAATCCATAAGAACTTCAAACACAAGTTCAAACAACTTATGAACTATCCAAAATGAAGTTTCCAAAACTTCAAACACAAGTTCAAACAATTTTATAAACTACCAAAATGAAGTTCAAATATTTTCTGAAAAAACAGTAAATCAACGTTTAGAAAGAGATGAAGGCAGAAAAAATCAAGTCCACCGAATTCACGGCGTTTTGTTAAGGAGTTTATTCCCCTCAAGTACCCTAGGTTAATGGAATATATCCTCCTAGGATAAAATGATTCACTTCAGCAAATAGTGGTACCTTAAATTTGTTGAACAACGAACTCACTCAATAATTGTAGATTACATTTGAGTTTTTCAACAAATTCGTGTCTTTACCTAAGGAAAAATCAGGTACTTATAGCCAAAAGGTAGTGCTTCAGAAAGAAAGCAATGGTTCATGAAAAATCACACTAACGTTAGGTCCACCTGCTGCCGCAGGTTGCTTTTTCGCAAAAAACAAAAACTTTCTTACGACCCCTGTTAGCCACTTGCGGCCGCAGATGGCCACCTGCGTGAGCAGGTCGTCATTTTTGTTTTCAAACAGTACCTCAAAAATGCAATTTCCTTCTAGGTGCGTTATGACATGCGTCCGCACATGTTCGAGTGCGTCCACAAATGGAGAAAAAATTTCTATCAAATTTTTGGACTAAAACAACAACAATTATCAAATTTCAAATGATTTTTTTTCCAAAAAGATAATCTCCCGATCGATCATTTGACAAATCTAAATTCAAATTCAAATCTGAAGCCAAAAAATTTGTGTCTTTATCTGAGAAAAAAAATCAGATGTTTATAGCCAAAAGATGGTGTTTCAAAAAGGAAGCAATGGTTCATGAAAAATCACACTATTTCGGAATGTCGGGTCCACCCGCATGTTGTTTTTTGGCAAAAATAGGAACTTTCTTATGATCTGTGTTGGCCACCTGCAACCGCAAATGGCTACCTGTGCGCGCAAGTCGTCATTTTCATTTTCAAACAGTGTCTCAAGGGGTCGCGTCCCTTCGAGGTGCGTTGTGACATGCGTCCACATGCTCGGATGCATTCGTTAGTGGAGAAAAATTTTCTATTAGATTTTTGAATTAAAGCAACCTAATTGTCAAATTTCAAATGAATTTTGTCCAAAAAGACAATCTCTCGATCATTTGTCAAATTCAAATAAAAATCCAAATTTAAGTAAGTAATGTTTACAACGACGCACAGCAAGTCTTGTTCTTGCCTCACTATACAAAAAATGGAGTGCTTCTATACTTAAGCACAAGTATTTTACTTTCTCCCACCAATGTGGGAGAACATTCCTTTAATAAAGTGTTTTTCTTTATTTTCTTCTCTCCATTTTCCATTTACTTTCACTTAGAACCCAGCAATTTACACTTAGAGGTTATTTGGTAGCTTACTTGGAGGTGAATTATGCAAGTATTAAATTATGTATAAGTGATATCACATTTGATAGTTAGTTAGGAGGTAAGTTATTCATGTATAAAATTAATACGATATTCAGCAATTTAGAAACCATGTCAACCAATAGACTGTACATCGTCGGTTTGGCATGGGTCGGTTTCACGAAACTGATGGACTGGGTCAAATTCCTTTCTGTTCACTGGATTGATTCAGTCTGTCGGTTTTCCTCCCTTTGTTTTTAGTAGTGAACTCACAAAATTAAAATATATAAAAGTTGATAGAAAATTTGTGTATTATCTTACAAAGAAGGTGGAACAACAATATATGAATAACTAAATTCGACATAAAATAATACTTATATAAATTTTCTCATTATAAATTCTTATATTATACTAACGTAACTCCGATCAACTATTGAACGGCCCCTCTTATATACGTCCGCCCCTGGTAAGAGGGATTGTAGGATATAGATTTCGTAACTCGTAAGACACCTTAAAATGCATAGTTTGGTGCATTACATTGCAAATTTGCAATAGAGTTGATTGGGTGGTTGATGAGTTATCACATCAAAATAACTATATATTGTCTTTCATGGTTTGTCAATAAATAATGTCACATGAATAACACATATATTTACAAAGAATCTAATGTATTTATTATCGCACGTATAAAGGTAATGAATTAATCTGTTATAAAATTGAGTAGTAGAACGTAGTAGTTGAAGCACATAAAATTTTCAGAGCATTTAGAATGAAAACAGTAAGGACCCGTTTGGTGGGTTGGATTATTTTCATAATTCATGAATTAAATGGTGGGATTACTTGTACATTGTTTGGTAACAATTTTGAAGCTATGTAGAACTAATACATGGATTAGTTATACATCAGACATGGTTTTATAGGTTGTATAACTAATACACCCAATTTGGTGGGATTAGTAATCCATGGATAAATATGTGTCCAGACAAAAATGCCCTCAAATTTCTTTAATTTTTTTTTCTAAATCTTTTCAATTTATTCGATGTGAGTTATTTCTTTTTAATTTATCACGATAATAATATCCCTTCAAATAATTTTTGTCATAAAAAAACTACTCTATTAACTTAAAAATATTTATTGGTCAAAATTTCCGAAAATAAATTGCATGATTACATACAAGCTTTAATTTTGTAAATAGGATATTCATAAATAAAAATAATTTTTCTACTTAACTTTAAAACTTTACGGAATATAAACTTATGTTGATAATAATTTCATGTCTCATTCAAAAGTTGCACATATCTCCATCCAACGTAAGAACATTACAAAGTGGAAATAACAAAAAAATGATGAACAAATAAAGAAAAGATAGCCAAAAAAAAAAAATTGTAAGTGAATTATTGAATCTTAAAATTTCAAAGTAAATAATTAATTATATTTTTACTTTTTTTATTTTTAAAAAATAATAATAAAGTTTTGCAAAGAAAATACACAAAGTTATATTATGTCAAAGAGTACTTTTGTAAACAAATAATATTCTTTTTAAAATATAACAGTACATATTATTTTCAATACATCAAACCAAATAATACATAAAAATAATCCCAATATTATTAATCCTTGTATTACTAATCTCTGTACTACTAATCCCAGCATAACTAATACAACCTATTCAATATTATCTTGTACACTACCAAACGACCTCTAAGTATATTATCTGTACAATATCAATGTTTGATGAACCTAATAAACGCAAATATGGTAACCTTTACTGTGTGTTTGGTATTGAGAAAAATTACATCTCAAAAAATATTCATAATTTTCCCAAGTTTGTTAAGTTAATATGTTTTGAAAAATATTTTCTTTAAAAAAATAAGTATTTTAAATTTTCACTCTATCCTCCCTAGTCCCACCACCCCAACCTCCACAGCCATATTGTTTGTGCCTAGATTATACGTAAAAGATAGGTCTTGGGACAATACTCTATACTTACTTACCAAATATCTTATATTAAGTAAGAAAATCATTTATTTTTGACATAAATATTTTATAAATCGTTTATTTTCTACATAAACATTTTATAGGAACAACATTTTTCTCATACCAAATACACCCTTAATTCGAGCCTCAACATTGGTCTTCCAATATTTTTTTGGTTTATTTAATCATTTGATATTCCAAATTATATTTACAAGTTCAATTTATCCATTCACGTCACATATTGCTCAAAGGACTGACAATCACTCCCAGTCAATAGTTTTTCTATTTCTGAATCTAAATTTAAGAATTTTGATTAAAGAAGAAGAAATTCTATATGACCTTTTTTTTTAGTCCACAACGTAGTAGTAATTTTTAAATTTTGAGTAGATTCTTTTTATGTTCGTGCACAGATTTATGACTGAACAACTTCTTTTAATTCCATTATGACAAAAAAAAATATATAAAAAAATTACATAATGACATATTTTTTTATTTTTTAACTTAAAAATTTTCCTAATGACAAGGAGTTGCGACAGGAAGAAAACCACAAATATCGCCTTAGCCAAAGCGAAGGTTCGTTAAACGTTGACAGTCAGTCGTCTCTTTCACAGCAGAGGTCCACTTTGCTTAGCTGTCTACTCTGACCACCACCTTCTACGTATATCTAATAACTTATAGTAGTATACAGTTATATCGTATGATTTAAGTTATATACATTGATAATAATGTATATAAAGTGTACACTAATCTTTTACATGATCAATATAATTTACTCATCTTAGAGCAGTTTACTTCTTATTTGTTCTGTTCTTTTGTGGAAATTTTTGAAAATTCTGCAATTGCTATTTTTGAGATATGCAGTGTGTAAACTTGTTTCTGTGCAATAACTAACAAATTAGAAAATGTAAACCTTTAGACAAGTCTTGTGTGACAAATTGGACTAAAAAAAAATCAAATGGCGGAAATTCCTAGAATACCAAACTGTTACATCAACTCGACCAACTGAGATAAGATTAGGTGAAATTCGATCCCTTGTTCTTCCTTATGGATACTGCTGCTACACTAGTTCAGTCACCCTCTTCGACATTTATTCTAAGTTACTTATAAAATATATATCAAATTATAAAAACTTCATGTAATTTGTGTATTTATATTTGTCGTAACATGTAACTTATTTTATTCTTAAAGCTAATAATAATCTCACGCTTTATAAGTGACTATGTATACTTATATTTACATGATTTGATTGTTCTATCATTATATAAAAAATTATAACAAAACTTGCATGGTATATAGTCCAAGGTATATCAACTTGTTTAATATACTTTCTCCGTTTCATATTAATTGACCCTATAGACTTAACATATTCATTAAAAAATATGTTTTTTAGAGATCTATTTATTAAATTAACCTTATTAATTATACTTTAAAAATATAAATTTAAATATATATAATTTATTTAATTATTTAATAATAAAAATATTATTAAAATAATATATTAAATTTTTTTAATTTTATTAATAAAATAATTAAATTAAAATAAAAATTTTATGAAGAAAATCAAATAAAATGAATCGGAGAGAGTATAAAATAGACCGTTGTGTATAGATGAAGGAGAAGACAAGGCATGCGCACATTAGTTATTGGTATACTCTGCTGTAATACTTAGAAAAGAATACTCTATAAAGTTGGCACAGTCTACAATACACACACAGAGTAACACACACCACTTTGGCCAACATAAAAAACCGAAAAGAATCTCTAGCTTTTTAGCAACCCAAAAACCTTTTTATATAGGAGTATAAAACAAAAAGATTCAACTCATTAATCAACAAAACTTCTCAAGTAACAAAAGGAAAAAAAAAAAAAAAAAACATTAACGGATGTACCAATTTGCAAAGAAACTTATTATTTAAAATATCTCTTAAACATTTGTTTTACTATGAGTCATTTTCCTACGAATAAAAATACTAATTAAATTATTTCTAAATATAAAATGTGATATTCTTCTTAGACAAATGGTAAGAAGAGTTGTCGTTCTGATCATATGCCCGCACTGAAAAGCAATTAATTAATTAAAAAGAAAATGCATCACATAAAATAGATAAATGAAAAATAATTATAAGTAATTTTTTAATAAATTTATTATTACTGGTTAAACAACACCAAAAATAATTTTATACTTCTACTTCCATAAGTATAATTTAAGGGCCCGTTTGGCCATGGAATTTTTTTTTTTTTAGAAAAAAATTTTTGGAGTTGAAAATTGTGGCGTTTGGCCATGAAAATTTGAAAAATAATTTCGAAAAAAAATTCTGAAAAGGGAAAGTAGGTTTTTGTTGTTTTCACAATTTTTCAACTCCAATTTCAACTTTTATTATTATTACATATAACTCCAATCTTTTAAATTTTTACATAAAAACTCTCCTTATAACATTACTTTTTCAATATTACGTATATAACAGTTTTAAAGAATAAAATAATTATAATTTCACACTTAATGCTATCCTAATTAATATATATCTCTTTTTCTCTTTCATCATTATTTTTATCCCTTATTTAAGACATTATTTTACTGCTAATTTATATTTATATCCATAAATATATGAAGTATTATATTTATAATAGAAATATACAAAGTATGTTATATATAAAGTTTATACCATCTATATACAATATACACACATGTATAAATATATAAAGTATTAAGAAACATACTAAGCATATTTATAATATAAATATACAAAGTATGTTATATATGAAGTTTATATCATGTATATACCATACACACACATATATAAAAATTCAAAGTATAAAGAAACCTATTAAGCATATTTATATATTTATGGTATATGATATAATATACCATAAATATGCAAAGCATATTTTACATAGAAATAATTTATTCACACGCACTAAAATATTTCATGTATAAGAAAATTAAAGAAATAAATTAGCGTCACCCTAAAATTTAATAAAAACTCATCATTTTCTATTTTTTAGGAACGAAAAATGAAGGAAATAAATTAAATAAATTCCTAAAAAAATAAATTTGTTTGAAAGATAATATTTGTTACCTAAAAAATAGGAAGCGGTGATCTGTTAATATAACATCCATATTTAAAATTTTCAAATATGAGAAAAACGGATATTAATATAAATATTATATATGTTATAATTGAAATTCATTAAATATGGTCATGTATATGTAATTATTTTTATAATATTGACTAATTGTGTGTCTTTTTTCATTAGTAGATAAATTTTAGTAGGGTGATTTTGATAGTTTGTAAAAGTTAGGGCATAAAATTATATTTAAAAAAGATTTTTCAAAAATAAAAAAAAAATTAAAAAAAAACATGATCAAACATAATTTCAACTCCAATTTCAAAAAATTTTAGTTTTGTTAAAAGGCTACTAAATAAACCAAATAAAATTCGGAGTAGGATAAAACTTGTGATCTGTTTTGTCTTTCAGTTACAGCTAAGTTTCTCTTCTTTTTTTTTTTTACAACAGTTATGTTTTTTTTAAAAAAAAAATCTATGGCTGTAAAGTATGTGGGTCTTTTAGCAATTGCATACCTTTTTCCATATTTACTTAAATCTCCCTTGTACTTTATGCTTCTGTAATTTTACTACCTCCCTTTTTGTGTTTTTTTTGTATGCACTAGTTTATAATCCCTTCATATCTTTTTGCAATCATTGTGTTTATGATAATTTTAAAAAACCATAATGCTTAGAAGGAAAATGTTTCTAGACACAATGGATGCACCCGATGCTTTGTGTCAAAAACTAATAATTGTAAATTGCTTTACTTAATTCAATTAAATCTTTTGTGGATCATCTAATTCTCTTAAAGTTAAATATTTCACAAATCATATAATCTAATATATTAAAAAAGGGTAAAAATATATGCTTTCTTTTTAATATTTAATTTTAGTCGATTTGCATGTACTCGACTATTTTTTTAAGCATTTACTAGTTCCTGTTATTTCCTTTTCTCATTTGATCGCATCACAATGGTCTAAAAGCAATCTTCTTCTAGTTGTAGAAAAAAATCGGATAAACAATTGCTAATCCATGAATAACTAGCTCAATAATAACTCAATAAGCTCAATTCTTCTATTAGTAACGGGTGGACTTGCACGTTATTTCATTCGTTTTAATTTATGTGACATTATTTTATTTGACACAATTTTATTTTTTTTTAAAAAAAAAATATTTAAAATTTATGATTTGAAACAAACCTTAATATTCTGTGATTATAAATCATTTCACTAACGGGTTATTACTTATTAGGTAGCTGATTATATAGATATTATTTATTTCATCTTCTATCTAATATAAGATAATACATCAATTAGTTGATAACTTACACATCTATTAGTTATGCGAGTTTCTAAAATTGAAAATTGAACGTCATATGAATATTGTACATGAATAAATAATTCCTAATTAACTACCCAGCGACGTATAACTTGTATAGAAATTAATATATGATAAAATTATTTCTTTACTAGCTATCAAACGACTTTTAAGAGTAAAAAAATAATTTTTAAATTAAATTATTTTTAAATATAAAAAAGTGATATTCTCTTCGAAAGAGAATTGAAAAATATATCACATATATTTAGAAAGGAAAAGCATTATAAAAAAGAGGGAAAAGACATCATTTTCATCCTAAACTATACACAAAAAGTTTAGTTCACACCTAAACTATACTAGTGACCTATTACACACCTAAACTATAAAAAAGTGATACTTTTTACACCCTGTCAGGCATTATACCACTTGCACGTAGTGTGGTGTTGTACACGTGCCTGCTACGTCAGCGCCACATCAGCATGATACGAAAAAGATAATAAATTTATTATTTTCATAAATTTTTCTTTTTTCTTTTTAATTTAAATTCTTTTTCTTTCTTCTTCAATATCCAGAATTTTCATTGTTGTCCCAAACCTCCATTGTTATGAGGTCAATTTTTTTTCTTTTTCTTCAATATCCAAAATCTCCATTGTTGTCCAAAACATTCATTGTTCAATTTTTTTTCTTTTTCTTCACTACCA